>NW_013668428.1:71213-82520 GCF_000517525.1 Limulus polyphemus | reverse complement strand
CCTCGTCAAAAGTTGTTGCAAATACGATGACATCGTCCAGGTACACTAGAGCTATCCTCCATTGTAGGCCTTCCAATACTCATTCCATCAGCCTCTCAAATGTTGCTGGAGCATTACTGAGCCCGAATGGCATCACTTGGTATTGTGACTCGCTGACGCAACAATATTATAATTTTAGTAATAATCATCTTTGTAACACAATTTTCAGATTTCGCTGAAGATGGAATAAGTTATTCCGAAACGTTCGAACCTTGTAAATAACAACCATGTAGCTCGAACATGTATTGAAAAAGCAAATTTGTTGGCCGGTTACTATAAAACATCCTTTAGTAACCCAAATTTTCCATGCTTTAGTCACCGTAATCACAACCAGGCAAACAATTACATCAACACAAATCCAATGCTTTTCACCCTATGTTTCCCATCTAACAACTCACACAATAACTTACCAACAAACAAACACGATCTAATCCCAGTTTGCCGCTGAAGAAGAAAGGTCCACCTTTCGAAAGCGCTTGGGTTATAGTGTTTTTATTCATTAATGAATAGAAAAGTCACACTTGACGAATTAAAAATAAACATAAAAACACCAAACAAATTAGGCTCCCAGTCATAATGGGATAAGGAATATTGTTCTGAAAAAAGCTTCGGACCTACTTTTAGTTCACCCCATGAACATAATCAACTTCTTATTTTCAACTAGTTACTACCCGACCACAAAGAAAAATGCAATAATAACCATAATGCCCAAAAAGCAAAATAGCAGATTTAATCCTGATAACTTCCGCCCCATTAATTTGTCAAGCTGTCTCGGCAAACTAATGAAAGTAATAATATCTAATAGATTTTTACTCTTCTGCAAAACAAACAATTTACCATCAAACTTCTAAAATGCATCAAGAAAGAACAGACAAACAATAGACCATCTCACGAGATTAACAGCATCTGTCTACAAATCAATTAATAGTAATCAAGCCACCATAAAAGTAAATGTCAAGAAAGTTTTTGACAGCGCTATCAAGTGTATACTGAACCAAGTGAATATTAAAGATACCGTAATCAGATGGATATCCAACTTCCTGTACGATAGAAAAGCCCAAGTCTAAGTAAATAACAATCTAACTAAAACATTTAATATTACCACAGGAGTGCCGCAAGGATCAGTTCTTTCACAACTCCTATACATATTTTTTGTAAATGACATCCCGTTCCTCAATTTAAGATATACATATCACTCTCAATATGCCGACGACATAGCCGTCTGAAGAATATCTAGAAACCCACTGAATGCAACTGAATCTAATTCTAGAATGGTGAAACGAATGGTGAGTTATTATAAACCCAATCAATTACCTTTTTCAAAAACAAGAAAACACAAAAAAAAACTAGAAAAAATTAAAGTTAGGAGAAACAGAAATAAAAATGAACAACAATATTAAAAATCTTGGCATCATCTTTGACACACGTCTAACATGGAACAAACATATTCAAAACAAGCACACCTCAATAAGTGTCAATTATATCAGACTAATTGCCGGCAAACACACGGGCTGCACACCCGAAACATCGCTAAAAATATATACAAAACATTTATACACTCTCTCATAGAACACGACTGTCATATAACATTCAACATGTCAGAAAATATCATCAGAAAACTGCAACAAAACAGAGCAATTAGATTAGCCCCAAGGCTTCCAAAATTCATTCCCGTAAAATACCTGTATAAAATTGGTAACCTCCCTACTTTAAGAAATACACTCACTAAGTCTACAAATGCTAAAATAAAGCAGAAAAAGAAACAAACTTACAGCTACACTACATACAATTACAAGTGCTTTCCTCTCACACACGTCTCCGTACAATCTGTATTGCAAACAAAAGAACACAGAGCAACCAAACATCCGCAACTTTGAGTTTCAAATATCATACCATGTCTTGTTCTTAACTACCGTGTTTCTTTTCACAGCCAGTCCATAGTGCAGATAGATTATTCGGTGTCTGTCCTGTAAAGGTGGATTTACTCCGAGCACTCCGCCCCCCCCCACAACAAAATTCTTCCGGGCATTGGACCCCAAAGACCCAGCCTCCACCCGAAAAGAGCCTTCTTCTCTCGCTGGTTTATTTCTAGATGGTTTAAAAATTATTTTTTATAGTAATAATTAAATTGGTTCTTTCAATATTTAAATTTTAAAAGTAATACACGCTGTAACTGGTTATTTTGGTCAAAGTCTGTTTCTCTCCACGTCACTGAACCACATCTTCAACTAGAATGAACCCTCCAACCACGAAGAACAAGAAATCCTTCAGTGCCAAGATCTTCGTGTCCTCTCTTCTTCACAGCTTTCCGAAAATATGATTGCAAGAAATAAAAACCCACGAAATCAAAAATAAACACAATTGGTAAAACTTTTCCACGCGAGGGGTTGAATGGGAGCGATTATTCCTGAGCACCGCTGTTGGGAAGAGCAAGCAATTATCACATTGCTTTCTCTTCCTTTACACAAAATTCTTTCTACGTTTAGTTTTTTTCTTTTTCTTTGTTGTTTTTTTAGGTCAGAGTCTAGTATACATATCTTGGTATCCCGAGGAGTTGGTTTATGGTGGAGTTGTTTTGTTCAATTAAGATAGCTTCCTTTATTCTGCGTTTATTGATGTTTGGTTATTTGTTTAAAATTACAATGTTTTGTATAGATATACTGTGAGTTTTTGTGTTGCAATGGTGGTAAACATGGAAGGTTTTTTATCATGTTCGGTGAATTTGGTTTCTCCGATGTAGAATTATGGACAGTTATTGTATGTTATTTTATAAATGACGTTGGTATTGTGCGATTTTATGTAATTTATATTTAATAAGGATTTTAGTTTAGTGCCAGGTTTTGGAGTGAATTTGAAGTGAACAGGAATTTTATGTTTAATTGCAAGTTTTCTCTAAGGTTAATTATATTTGAACTGGTGTCAGGGATAAATGGTGAACTGCAATGCAATGTTGTACTGTTGTTTGGTATATTCGTGCCAATTTTGTTTGTAAGTTGAGTTTTGAGGTCTTTGTTCTGATGGTTGTGTGGAAATTTTTCGACACTGGTTAGGGAAAATTTGTTGGTGTGAATGAAGGAATGCTTTATAGAGTTGATTTCATCATCTATGTAGTCAGTTGAGCAAAGTATTGAATCTGTGTCTGTAAGGTTTTCTAATATACATTAATTTTTGTTTGGATTCATGGGCGGCATTCCAGGGAGGGAATGTAGAGGCCTGTGTGAGTGATTTTTCGGTGAATTTTGGTTTTGAACTCTGTGTGGGATCTAATGATGTCGATGTTACTAAAATATAACTGTTTGTTATTTTCTTGTTCAATGGTGAATTTAATGTTGGTGTGAACAGAGTTTATGTGTTCAAAAAAAGTGTGTATGTGTTCGGTAGAAGTGAAACCAACAAAAGTGTCGTCAGCATATCTGTTCCAGTATAAGGGAGGATAAAGTGCAAATTGTATGGCTTAGGTTTCGATCTGTGTCATGAATATGTTGGCGAGAACAGGTGAAACAGGGTTGCCCGTGCTTAAACCATCTGTTTGAATAAAGTTTTTGTTCTTTTAAATGAAGTTGGTTTTTGTTGTTGTGAATTCTAGGAGGGAAACAAAAAGTATACTCGAAATGTGAATTAAGGATTGGGGTCATTACGGTAGAGGTCAAGTTCAATATCATAAGCTTCTTTGGCGAGAACTTCGGTAAAATGTGACGCAACGTCAAAGCTAGCCATTAAGGCTTTAGGGTTTAGTTGGTTTAAAGTGTTTCTGAAGTTAAAGATATCTTTAAAAAAGGAACCAGCCGAAGTTATGTAAGGTGTGAGGTACCAGGCTATGTATTTATCAAGATTATAGTTTAATGAATCATAAGTGGATAGCATGGGGAGTCATATTTGTGTGGTTTGGAAATGCCATAGAGTTGTGGTGTGCGTGAGTCAGTTTCCCGTAGATGAAAATAAAGATCTTCAGTAATGAAGTTGTCTTTCTTCATTTGTGACAGGGTTTTTTTTTCGGTTGTTTTTAATGTGTGTTAGTTTTGGATGGGTTTAAATTTCTTATTGTCTGAAAGGATGTTGTTCGTTTTGTCGATATATTCCGTGTTGTTATTGATTACAGTAGTGTTGCCTTTGTCAACTTTTAATATTTCAATGTTGGTATCTTTTTCAAGATTGTAGATGCATTTTATTTCGTTACTTTTGAAATTAGTTTTCAGGTTACGAGTTTGGTTAACTACATTAATGATTTTATTAGAGAATCCTTTGAAAAGTTGTTTAGGATACAGTTTTTGGGAACTTCAGGAAACCACATATTGTTGTAATTACCTATCACAAAAGTCTGGTTAATGGGAGCTTTGGATTTCTTCTTGTTATTGATTGCTGTATAAGAGAGATATGGTATTTTCTTTTTGTGTGTGTGTGTAATGAATCACCAGTCTTCTGGATAAATATTTTAGGCTGGTCTTTAATTCTAGGCAGGGAACTGTCTTGTGGCTGATGGCGAAGTTGAGGTCTTTGTTCAAAAGTTATAGTTCAGTGTCGTTCAACCGTCGATCTGATCTGTTGATAACAAGATTAGGTTGGGCTTCGTTGTATTGTCTTTCATGTTATTGTAGTTTTCTCAGTTGTTCCAGTTTTTTGCTGTGTATAGATATTGTTACGTCTCCGTTTGTTAATTGATTTTCCATAACTTCGTTCCGACGAAACTTAAGCGACACAAGTCCTTTCTTAATAAAACTGGTTTATTCTTTCCGAATATAACTTTACCGATACACTCAACTTCAACAATTGCGCTAAACAAACGCTGTAACGTCTCTCGTGCTCTCTGACTGCAGTTCAATTACTCACTGTCTATACACACTATACATCACATTACCGCGTCACGTTGTCACCCTCTTATATATACCAGACTACCCTATCTAGTAAATACTAGAGCATTCATGAAGGAACAAGATAGTTCTAGAAACTAGAGGGCGCCACACCAGTCACGTGACCTCGATGACGCAACAATATCTTCTCTTGATTAAATACGGAGTTGTTTTGGTTGATGGTTCGTTATATATTGTTGTACTCGTCTGGTTCGAGGTAGCAGCCAAGTTGGTGGTCTGATTCTTGTTTACGTTTTAGTAAGTAGTTTAGTTCTTGATATTCGGTATTGAGGGTAGAAGTTTTCGTTGCATGTTTTCGGTAATACCTGTGTTGTAGCCTACAAAGTGCATAATTCTTCTCGTGATCCATGACATGCGCACATTTTACTGACATCACGACAGTACAAATTGTAACGTTAAGCATCCCTTATGTGACGTTATTTTAATGTCTACTGACTGACTGACAGACAATACACTACTGTATTGTGGTGGTTCGAATGGGGAAAATATAGTTGAATCAAACGGTAAGAGTAAAACATAAACGATAAGCAAAATCATAAGCAAAAAATAATTATATAAATTGGTACATAATATCGCCATCTTTGTTTTTTTACCAGTTGCTATATATATATACTGAGTTGAGCATTACATATTTACTAAGCTAAAAGTAAAACCCACTTCTTCTTTCATTCAAGCATTTCAAGTGTAATATATTTAATGATAATTTGATTTTACTCCACCAGGAGAGGGCGAGCCTAATTCTCGAAAAAAGTCTACCGGCAAATACAAGCACTATGGGTAAACTATTCCACGTGGGGATGAAAGTGGTCACTTATAATATAACTCAGTTATTGAGTAATTATCATACAAATGGTACCATTAAATGTTTAAAACGGTATTACAAGGACATCACGGATATTACTATTAGTACATTAGTTATTTTACTGAAATTAATGTTATAGGTAGTTTTAACAATCGGAGAATACTAGTACTACATATTATTATCAGTTACTATTTCGGTTAGTACTAGTATGTGCATATATTATAATTGTAAGTACTATTTTCCAGCTTCAAATCTTAGTTGGGTGAATATCTGAAGTGTGAGGCTTATACTATGGAAATCTTGAAAATAAAAGTGGAACCAGTGTCTGCTGAGGAGCAGAATGCTTTGTTGGGAATTAAACTGCTCAAAGAAGAGGAAAGAACCATTAAAACACCAAGTAACTTCCAATATTTAATGTTTTTATTGTTGTCTCATTTTGGTCCCTATTAACTGTATGTTGTATTTTAAATATGGCAAAATTAGTGCTGCCATATGGAAAGCCATGGCATGATAAATTTCAAATACAACAGGAAAATAATGCCATCATAAAAATAAATAAAAAAAAACTGTAAAAATGTTTTCCCTTTACCTCTCATGTTATTCAGGTAACATGGTTTTCCCATGTACATTGCTTGAGGAAAGATTAGGTAAAAAGTTGATAGGTAACACTAAAAATGTAGTTTACACTTCAAAGTTCTAATGCATGTTTTGTAGAGGCCACTGAAATTTTTGATAATTCCTTGTTTTAGTAGCTTTTACACTTTATTAGTTTAAGAAAACATTTATTTTAATCAAAATGTGATTCAGAATCAGAGCTAACATGCACACTGTCAAATTGTGTTGTTTCATTTTAGACTATTGTGTGTTTTTAGTATTAGATGGGACAGTGAAGTTTGTACTTTAAATTTACAATAGTTTGACATATTTTAAATACTACCTTATACAGAATGAACAGAAAATTTAAGTTTTACATTATTTGAAGAATATGTGTGTTTGAAAATGAACTTGTCAGGAGTATTTCACTATATTTGTTAACATGAAATAATATGAGATTTTAAAATTTTTTATGCGTATTATTTCATTTTGATTTTCAGTGAAAGTTGAATATCATACGGGTAGAATATGACAAAGTTTATACTTCTGGTTAATCTTGGAAAGTTTCCTGTAATTTTATGATTTTACAAAAAATATTTAATCAGTATAAAAACCTAATGTATGTTTTTACCTTGGTGAGGACGCTTGTTTTATATCCTGTTCATATATTAAGTGGAAGAATCTCTTCATCCAAGCAATGGTGTTTGCCAAGTAGTTCTCTTGATTAATGCACTTACGATGACATTCTTTTTGCCATGGACTTGATGTCCTAATTTCAAGGACTTATTACTAGAATAATTAAATCATATTGCTTGATTTTATTAAAATTACAGATACAATTTTCAGTTATACTTTTATATTTTGTGTTATTTCTTTTTGTCATTGCTGTTATTAGACTGGTTTAATTTTCTGTTATCTTACTTCATTGGACATATCTGGGTGCATAATTGTCTGAGTCTATATGCTACATAACTTAGAAAAATTTTCAAGACCATGTAAAGGGGTTTCTAATAATACAATATTTTTGTATGAGTTGAGAATGTGTTCTAAATCAGCCATTGAAAAGTGTAAATTTACTGTGTAGTAGTAATATTTGTAATTTTAGAAATTTTGCATGAGATTAAATGGAAACTTTTATCTGTTATTACTAGAGCTGAGCAGATACTGGTATTTGTTAATTTATTGATTGTTGGGCACATTAATTGATTACATTCAGCAAATTCATTTATTTTCATGCAATGATAAAACAAAATATCAACACTACAAATCAGGTTTTGGTAGCCATAGTAGGCCAAGCTCAAATAGCTCATCATGTAACTTTGTGCTTAATAAATATAATGGCAATATTTCAGGTACTTTGTTAGTTGGAATAGTTTAAAATAGTAATAACTAGAAACCTTAATTTCAATTATTTGGTTATTTTCATGAGTCATGACACTCGTGTATTAACCTAAACAAACTTGAATTAATTTAAAATAATAATGAAAAAATCATAATGAATATTTCAGTTACTGGATAGTTAGAATAATTAGAAATTCCTATTAGTTGATTATTTTCATGACATAAATACTTTGTATACAAGCTCAGTCATTTTGACCAACAGTGGAACCATAAAACTACATGCTAAAGCCGAATGAAGTAACTGTATTGTTGAGAAATTTACTAAACTTTTAGGAAATGTTAAGAGTCTGTTGTATACAAAATTAAATATTTTAACAAAGTATTTTTATTAAAGATTTGTCCATGTATTTTAAAGGCCTTTACTGGGTCAGTCTGAGTGAAAGATGATTTTCATGTCAAGAATAAAAATACTTGTCATCTTACAATTTTCATATTTCATTTGCATAACCTTTAGAACCTCCTAAATGAATATCAAAAGTTTTACAAATACCTATTTTTACTATAATGACTGCAGAGTATAACAGACAAATACAGTTATTTATCTTAAGAGCTTTTGTGCCTGTTAACTTTTCACAATTACTTTCTTTTAATTTGATTGCTTTTTGAACCATGTTTGACTACCATGACAAGCAATATATTACCCAGAGAAAGTGGGGATGGTTTATAGTAAACAGTTTCAGGTTATGTCACTCAAGTCTAACTATGTGGATACCTTAAACAGAGATCATAAAAATAAATTTCATTTTTCATTTAGGTTTTCTTGTATTGCCTAATTAGTTTTTGATTTTTACATTTTAATTACTTTTGTTTAAACAGCTGTAGGCGTGTTTGCACTTGGGTGCCTGCTTTCATAAGCCTTCTGTTTTCTAACAATGTTCATTGTCCAAATAATAATTAATGTAGCTTTTAAATATGCATTTTAGAACACAAGATATTTATTAGGCACTGAAAAAAAATGCAGGGTAATCCTGTAATGTATGATAATGAAGGTCTTTGTTATGTTGGGGTAAACTTAACTAAAATCAACTTTGTTTTCAAATATAGATGGAGAAATAGAAGGATTTTTACACCCCATTTTTCAGCTTAGAAAAGTAAAAAAGGAGAAGGGAGTGGATAATGAAGTAACACAAAAAAATGAAGTAAGGTCAATTATTTTGTTTACATAAAAAGAGCTATATGTGTGTGTGTGTGTGTGGTTTCTTGTCCAACTAAATGTTGAGTGTGTTATAGAAGTAGGATACAACTTCCATTTTAAAATGATTTGTTGGAATCTATCAACAAATGTCTTCACAATATTTATCATTTCCCATGATTCTTCTGTTCACCTGCATAATTCAGTATAATAGCCTGAATTTGAGATAAATGAATGAACAAAGAAATGGATACAATCTCTATTTTACTGGAACTTTAAGTGGGAGAATTAAATGTTTGATATTTGCAAGGATAGATTGTCTGGCAGCCACGAAGATATAGGTGTTTATATATAACTTACAGAAGTTTACAGTAAACATATCATGTAATGAATTTCATCCATGTATGTTAATTTACAGAAGTTTACAGTAAACTTAGTGTCATGTAATGTAAGATCTATACTCACTGTTAAACATTATCACCTGTGAATGATACTTTGTATTCTGTTATAAAAGATTAAAACCTGCAATGTTTGGCTTGTTGTAACATTTGTATGGTCAAACGCATAAAGTATTAGTTTTATCCCCACTCCTGGTGGCTCGGGTAAACTTGAGAGTATATAACACTAAAGTTCAGGGTTTGATCCCTGCAGTTAGCACTTTACAGGAGACCACTGAGCAGCTTTGTGTAAACAGTAACAAACAAAAATGTTTTACTTTTGTAAAAAAAAAATTATAATTAAATTCTAAATACTGTTTTTCCATAAAGTTGAATGTTGCAAAATTATTGCAGTGATTGTAATATGTATGTGTTAGTATTAGAAAGATAAAATGTTTTAATGGTGCTTCTTTTATAGTGTAGTTTTAATGTTTTATAGAAACTAATCTTGCACTGTTTTATATACTGATGTTTATATGTCTGCCTCCACGACAATGAATTCTCCTAATGTTGAATATGTTATGTTGGGTAAACATTATTTTGATTACTTTATTCCCTTATTTTCTTTAAGTATATGTTTAAAGATTTAACCTTATATACACTTAATGTTTTTTTTTCCTTACATTTTTTCCAATGACAAGTAATGTCTACTGTTAGTTACAAAATAACTGAAAAAATAATTGTGTAAATGAATCGTTTTTTCTTTGTACACAAAATTATAAAAATATTGATCGATGAACAGACTGTTCTTGAAGTTGTTAAACATCTTTAGCCACATATCTGAAGTTAATGCAAACTTCTGGACAAATTCACCTATGGACAAAATATTCACCCATATTTGTTTTAGCTCTTTAGCATAATACAAATTGTATTCTTTTTAAATCCATACAAAATCATTCACTGGGAGTTACTTTTATACATAAAACACCAACAGTCTATACAACTAATGTTTGTAGTTCAAGTTTGTAATACATTGTTTTAAGAACAATGCACTGTGTCCCACTTTTATAGCACACCAACAGGTTATATGATTAATGTTTCTATTTCAAGTTTGTAATACACTGTTTAAAAACAATGCATTGTGAGTTATTTTTACAACACAAAATATTATACAAATATGAATTCTAACTTATTACTCTCCTTTCATAAAGTATGTGATTTCTTATTTCAGAGCACAGCTGTCATGGTAAAGACTGAGCAACCTTTTTGGTTTTCAGAAGATGGCATTATTTCCATGTTTTCTGAGAGCTGTGAAAATGTTTCAAACTTTTTAAAGCATGAGGATTTGAAAACAGAAAAAACGGAACCTACAGAAGAGTTGATGCAAGTTGACCCTGCATTAGACACCCCATCTGGTGAGTACAGTTCTACCCTTAGGCACAGTACACTCAGTAAAACCATTTTCTTGTTGATTGTGAAACATAAAAGAAGCATTTATATATAAACTTCTCCTTTTTTTGCCCACACATTTGCTCATTCCTGATATGACCATGTCTGATAGTGTAACTATTGTAATGCCTAAGAGAGTAAGTGTCACTAAACTTGTGCTGTTGGGTAATGCTTTTTTTTTGCCGTACTTGATTTGCAGTGGATGCTAATAGAGTACCAGAGGCTTTATATCTCTCTGAGAAAATTTTAGATAAGATGAGAATTATGAAAGCATTATAAGTTATACTTTAAATTTCTTAGTCTACATTTGTATTAACTCTTTCAGTATGGGCTCAGTCCCTGGGACTGACCTCATAACCATTTTGTGGATGTTATAGTTTTTATGCTATAACTTTTAAATTAGTAAGTGAATGTTAATGAAATTTGACAGATTATCAGTAAACATTACAATGCTTTCATATACAAAATATCAATTTTTTTTATTTGGTCTTAAGGTTTGTGAAGCAATGTTTTTCTTTTCATATGTTACCTATCTAACATGCAAAGTAATATTCATTTTAAAATTAAAAATACTTTTATGTATCAGGAAATTTTCAAATTTTACATGTGAAATCTTTATAATGCCCAGATAGTTTTCAAACGTTT
>NW_013668428.1:63286-71096 GCF_000517525.1 Limulus polyphemus | reverse complement strand
ATTTCATCTGTTATTTATCAGTAATGAATCTCTTTATGGATCTGGTAGATTTGATCGATCTCATAACCACCATAAAAAATTATGAAATAAATATAAATTATGCCTCTTTCATTCTAGAATGAACACAAATTATAACACGAAAACATAAATTTTTACACTAAGTAGCTTAAACCTCGTAACATTATTCATCTATTATTTTTATTATATTGACCTTTCAGCCATGCGTGGCTAACAATACAGAAGTTACAATGATGTGGCACATGTACACTCATGTTACCATATCCAACAACATAAAATTGACCTTTGGTCTTTACAAAGTAACCTCTTTTGGCTGTGTTTTAGTAGACTAGTACTTTGTAAAGTACAGACACATTTCAATTTTTATACATTATATATATATGTATATAGATTATTGCTATTTAGAAATATGTTCTTAAACTTATTTTTCTTAAAACATAGAACATTAAATAAGGAAGTAAAGCAAACAATTATCTCTTCTAGTTATGACATTTGTACTTGGTTGCTGCTTGATGTAGGTTGCTAAACCTTTAAAAATTTTGCACATGGAGGATGTAAAACAAAATAATTTTTTTAGGTTTTATATATGCATTTCGAAATTAAAAAAATCATAAATTACTATATCAATATCATAGAAATCCACTATAATTTATCAGGCATAGTAACTAAGCTATATTTGGGTCTGAAAAAAATGACATTTTTAATAATATTTTCATTTACCCCTTCTTCTGAGATTTGACAAAAAAGAAATAATTTTGGGAATTTCCACTTTCAAGAGCCTGAGAAAACCATGTGGAGAAAATTCTGAGCTTTTGATTGGTTATAAAGCCATGACAGAGTGAAGTGAGTGTACATATGGAAGTATTTCCAAAAAAGGAAGAAGTGGATGAGGCCCACTTTGTTTCAATTGCTAAATATAGTGATATCTCAGCAAACAGTAAAGATAGGAGATTCTTATTTTATATTCTAGCTTATCAATATTGATGATTTGAGTTTCTAACTTGTAAGAAATTATAGACTTGAAATTTGGACATCACAAACATAATTTGAACCAAAGTTGCATTCAGTATACCAAGTGACACACAAAAATTGATGTTTAGGAATTTTGTTTTAATATTAACTTTTAAGTTAAGAAATTAACTTATACATAATACTAAAATTAACTAATGTATAATACTAAGATTTGAATTATAATCTAAAACTTGGTACCAAACATATTGACATATATTCATCAAATAATAGTTCAATCAAATTTAAATGTAAGTCTACAAATGTGATGACATGACCTTTGACCCCTGGCCATAGGAAGACCCATAGCAAAGGGTTACATACAATACTTTCAAGTCCTGGGTAGGGCATGCCTTCTCAATAAAACTGGGAGGCTGAGTGGGAAGGAAGTATGAGAAGTTAACTCTACAAGTCTCTCCTGGTCTACTATTGAAAACTTTTCAGTTGGGTGCACTTTTAAGGCACATTATCTGCTTCTTATAAAGGTTAGAAGCCTCGGAAAATCTTAAACCTGTGTTAGGCCTCAACTTAAAGTATTAATTTCCCTTGGTTAACTAGGTTACTACTGGTTGATAAAGGAATATCATTATGACTACTGGACTTTCTGGTCATAATTTCTTTTGGCCTGAAAAGACATGGAAGAATGCTTGTTGAATCTCACCTCAAGACTTTCTGCATGGTTTGTAAAGGATACTGTTGAGCACCTGCCCAGTGGTTAAGTGTATTTATTTCCTTGACTTGTTGTCTGGTCAATGTTGCCACCAGACCATTCTACTAGCTAACTAAACCGCTGGATACCATGTATGAATTATTTTAGTTATTGGTAAAATAAAACTCTTATTTCTAACTTCACTTTTACCCTGTTTAGAATTTCAACTTTCATTAGTTACTTTACTATCTTTTCAACAACTATAATATGTAATAATGCTGTTAAGCAGTTTTATTACCTACATTTTAAACATTTCTTGTTACCTTAGTAGTTTTACATCTACAGAAACTTATATTTGAGCTTATAAACTACTCTAGTTAGCCTAGTATTAATTTTAATAAATTTTGGAGCCTTGTGAATTTCATTTTCAAATACATGCTTTTGGTTAATTGCAGAATGATCAGTTTTTATTTTTACTGTTTGCTTCTTTCTCTTGCTTGTGCTTCTCACTGTGACAGTGAAATGGTGATAGTGAGGTATGTGTAAAAATACTCAAGTTAGAATAGCTGTAGCAGATTCTCCAAAAAGTACAGAAATTTGCTAAAATTTAATTTCTTATGAGTGGGTAGCATAGCCAGTACATGAAGAACTAAAGCCTTGAAGAGTAATATCACAAAAAACAATAACTAAGCGAATGCGTATAGGTGTAGCTGTTAGTACTAGTAATTTCTGTAGGAAACGGACATGTTGAACTTCTTTGTTTAAAACTGTTTGTAGACCAAGTTGAATATTATGTGGAATTTGTTAACTTCTAATAAAAGGTTTGTGAATAACTTGACAGGAAACACGCTGACATGGTTGAAAGGTTGAGATGACATTTTGATAGATGTATATCAAAGGCCTCTTAATAGATTAATAGAAAACAAGCTGATGTTGTTGAAATGTTTTGATAGATGTATACCAAAGGCCTGTAAATAAACTAATAGAAAAAAGCTTACATGGTTGAACTCTTGGGACCATGTTTTGATGAAAATGTATACTAAAAGCCTGGGTATATGATATTTATTTGTCTATGCTTTCCAAGTAAAGAAATTAAAAAGGATTTTACAGTTTAAGAAAATACATGTACTAGGTGGACATTGTATGTGAAATTTTCACTTATCTTTGATTGAAGACTTTTGCTAAATGACTGCTTTTTTTTTTTTCACTTTTCTTTGATTAAGGATATTTTACTTGATGACTGCTTTTAACTTATTTTTGAGAGACATTTCACTAGATGTTTGTTGTTTGACTTATCTTTCATGAAGAATGTTTTTGACTTATCTTTGATAAGGGACATTTTATGGGATGTCTGTTTTTAAATTATCTTTGATGAGATATATTTTACTAGATGCCTGTTTGTAGACTTTGATGGGGGTGCATTTTACAGAATGCCTGTTTTAGACTTTAGTGAGGGACATTTTACAGGATGGATGTTTTTTTATCCTCATCAGATAATAGTTTATGAGATTGTTTTAGATGTGATTTGTATGATGTCTTAACCAAAGAGTGTTTAAAGTGTATATTCATTTGTATATCTTATAATTGTAGATTTGGAAACCCTAACAAAAGTTGATTGTGATAAGTTCTCTTCACAACGTAAAGAAATCATGCATGATTATCCTGATGGTCGTGAGAAGCAAAATTCAAGAAGCTGTAGAATTCTTAAGAAGTCACGAACAGTGAATGAATCCTTAAAACACAATTTCAGTGTCAAAACATTTTCAACTAATTGTGATTTAGAGAAATATCAGAGCATCCACAATGAAGAAGAAAAGTATGAGAGTAATACTTGTCACAAGACACTCAGAAAAAAATCAGGCCTTCATAAGCCAATAATTTGTGATTTATGTGGAAAGAAATTTAATTTAGCCTCAAACTTTAAAAGACATCAGATTATTCATAGCGGTGAGAAACCATACATTTGTGATATTTGCAATAAGAGATTTGCATTGATCAAATACTTGAAAGAACACCTGAAGGTACATACTGGAGAAAAAACATATAATTGTGATGTGTGTGACAAAAACTTCTCTCAGGCTTTTCAACTAAAGAGTCACCAACACCGTCACCATAGAGATAAACAGCTTGGGAAAGAAGTTGTCTTAACAACAAAACAGTGGGAGAAACCCGGTGAAGATATTTCATTACCAGGGTGTTTGAAAGAAACTAAGAGAATCCCTTCTGGAAAGAAATACATTTGTAATACATGTGGCAAAGAATTTAAAAAGAATTGTCATTTAAAAACTCATGAAGCTATTCATAGTGGGGCTAGACCATTTATCTGTGATGACTGTGGCAAAAACTTCACAACTAAAGGAGACTTAAAAAAACATCAGAGGATCCACTCAGGAGAAAAACCTTACAACTGTGATGTATGTGGTAAAGAGTTTTCAATTTCTTCAAACTTTAAAAGACATCAAAAAATCCACACTGAAAAGAAACCATACAATTGTGATATATGTGGCAAACTATTTGCAATCTCAAACTACTTGAAAGAGCACCAGAGAGTCCATACTGGGAAGAAGTTACACAGTTGTGATGTTTGTGGTAAGGAATTTCTATTAGCTTCAAACTTAAGACAACATCAGAAAATTCATAGTGGGGAGAAACCATACATTTGTAATGTGTGTGGTAAACATTTTATTTTTTCTTCAAACTTAAAAAAACATCATTGGAACCATACCGGTGAAAAACCATATTGTTGTGATGTTTGTGGCAAAGAATACACTCAGAAGTCATACCTAAAAAGACACCAGTCTGTTCATAGTGGAGATAGGCCATACCGGTGTGATAACTGTGGGAAAAAATTTCGTGTAAAGTATGCCTTAAGTAGGCATCTAAACATCCATACTGAGAACAAACCACACATTTGTTGTATCTGTAATAAACAATTTACATCATCTTGGCATTGTAAGAGACACTGGAAGACCCACAATGACAAGAACTGTACAGTAGAGATGAGTAAGTAACAAAACTACCGACTCTACTTGTTATCAGGAAATACCACCTTGCACTCTGTTAGAATTTAATATTACTCAGTGAATGATGAACGGTTTCATCATCTAACATATTGTTTTGTATTTTAAAGCATCATGTATTTGCTACTTGCCAACAATAAACACTGTGTTAAAACTATGTTATAGATAGTACAGATAATGTTTTCATTACTATATTACATATATCACTAACTGTTAGGTTTTGTATGTTGAATTAATGAAATATTGCTGCTGCTCCTTTAGTGGTTAGATTTGTTTACATCCTGTCTTGAGGCTTATTATATCCATGTAAACATTATGACTTAGCATTTCCTCCAAGAGTAATATGATATATGAGAGAGAGAGAGAGATTTTTTTTGTATATTCCCTTGTGACTTTCATTTTTCTGTTTGTCACTATTTCATAAATAAATAATTTGCTCTTTGATTTAAAACTTGCTGTACACAACAGACCATAAAGATATATCTTACGTACATTGTGAAAGTACTTGGATTTGAATGGATGTATTGATAACCTTTAAGACAAATATATATTGCTAAATTTAGTTCTTCAAAGGGGAATATATTGCGGTATTCAAGTACACTGATGTCCAACAGGCAAACTTTAAATTCTGCAGAGACAACTCTCAGTAGCTCTACAGCTGACTGGCTTCCATTTATGATTCTATGTCTGCAGGATTTAACTGGCAGTTATGTCAATTCTGAGTAAGACAAAAGAATTTTCAAATACCACAATTTTATCAAAACATCCTCATTGTTAGGCAATCCTACTTGCCCATATCAGTAAGAGTGCTCATTTTATCTCACCAGTGGAGATCATAATAAATTATCTAACCTTTTAATTTATTTAGGTATTACTGAGCTCCCCTGTTTTAGAAAATTGTAAAATTTTAAACATTGTAATGTGTTAACTTAGGCTTACAAAACTTTTTTAATTTTTAAAGTGCTTTATTATTTATATATAATTCATAAGATAGATGTATAGATGTGAAAAAGCATGAAAATGGCATTATATACATGTTTGTTATGCATCTTTAAATCACTTACTCATAAATATTAGGTCATCAAGAAATTAATGTCGTTTTTTTAAAGATGAAAAACCCAAACAACTTATATATCAAAACAAAACATTTATTAAATGAAATAGTCTCCATTCTTATTGATGATACTTTTCCTTCTTACAATCAGGTTGTTAATGCCCTGATTAAAGAAATCACTTGGCCTTGAAGCAAAAAACATGTCGATGTCTTCTTTCACACCTTCCACATTTGCATACATTTTCCCGTTAAGATGGTGTTGCAGCAAATGAAAAAGATGGTAATCTGATGGTGCCATATCTGAAGAATATGGTGAGTGGGGGAGAACTTTCCAACCCAACTCCATAATCTTGTGTTGCATCAAATATGCTACATGTGGACGTGCATTGTCGTGGAGAAAAAAACACTTTTACGATTAATGAGTGAAGGGCATTTCTGATGAAGGGCTTGATTTAAACATTCCAATTGCTGACTATAGATCTCTGCATTGACAATTCTCTGTGGATTGAGGAGTTCGAAATGAATTACTCCTTTGATGTCCCACCAAATGCAAAGTATCACTTTCTGCAGATGAAGTCCAGGTTTTGTGGTCTAAAGTGGTTTTTGTCTAGGACTAAGCCATTGCTTTTGGAGTATAATATTTGCATAAAGAATCCATTTTTCATCACCGGTGACAATTCTGTTCAAAAATGATTCATGTGCATTACTTGCCAGAAGAGATGAAGCAATGTTCACATGTTGGAAACAATGATCATCGGAGAGTTCGTGATGCACCCAAACACCTTATTTAAGGAGTTTTCCCATATTCTTTGTGGCTACAGAGGCGTTGTTTCCCTTCTTGTATTCAAACAGCATTACATGCTGAATGTGTGTCTCGTCGTGTGCCATCACTATAAGGGATTAGAGTATGCTACACTTTACACATTATATAGACTACACTAACGTGATGTTTAGGCAGTTCATTTAACTATTACATATGATGTACATTATTTAGAGGTAGTTAATGAAAGTGTTCAAAAACGTGACATTAATTTCTTGACGACCTAATACATATCAACTTTTTTTACCAACCAACCCTCAACTGAAAGTAGTTATATACATCAACATTCACTTCACAAAATACTACGTGCAAAAAATCCAAAACATCTTTACATAATATTAAGATTGTATTTTAAAGGTAGAAGATTCTTCCAAAATTAAAAAAAAAACGTTTGGATATGACATATGGAGTTATTGGTGCAAAGTCTGACCTAATAGTAAGATGTATAGGTATCTTAAAAAATTGTGTGAAAAAGCATGAGATTGGCATTAGGGAAAATATTAAATATATAGCAGTTTCACTATCACTTAATTATTGAACATGTCAGTGTCATTAATAATCAAAATTGACTGAAAAACCTTTATTTAGCAGTGGTTGGGTTTGTTTATATTGATCTACCTACTGAAAAAAAAAAGATTGAAATTCTCTGAAATGTTTTTTACTCCAGCCACTCAGGTTCTTAAAATTCCATTTAATGAATATTCTGGAACCTGTGCTAGCTACTGGCCAACTGTTGTTCCTATTACTGTGAAACTGTGCTGTGCCAAGGGTGATCTGAGCCTGGTTTGGGGACCTACCTACTGAAATGTACCTCCACCCCCACCCCAACATTTGTGTGCATGGATAATGCAGTTTTCACTAAGTATCTTAAATGAGGTCATCCTCTATGTTGCTGAAGCAATCTTATTAACTAACTTATCCTAGTCTGACCACGGAAAAGGTATTTATGTTTTGGAATTGATGTTTATCAAAAAACCCAAGGTATTGTCATGGGTAATAAGGTCACAGTAGTTGTTTCCTTATGTTTTTTAGAAAAGAAAGAACCGTATCTGGCTGTAGCAAAAAAATTAACATTGGTCTTGAAATCTGGGTCCCCTGGTAGAACAGCTTTAAGTTAACTGACTTACAGTGCTAAAATCCAGAGTTCGATTCCCCAAGGTGGACACAACAGATAGCTCAATGGACTTTTCTCTAAAGCAAACAAACAACCTGAAATCTGGTGTTACTACATTTTATACATA
>NW_013668428.1:57424-62361 GCF_000517525.1 Limulus polyphemus | reverse complement strand
GGAGATAAAGAGCATGGCAGACAGACATGGCTATTAGATATATATATATATATATATATATAGATTTTTAAAGACTGTGTCACGAGCTTATAATTATAGGTATGGTCAAGTTCAAGATATGCTCCTGTACATGGTTTAATCCTTAAAAATACAACAAATTTGAGTGTTGAAGTTTCTTGATCATTAAAAAAGTAAACTTTTCTTGAACTCTATATTACTTGTCCGTCCTATCATCCGCTTTTGTTAATACTGTGCTGGGGAGTGAAAATCTTTCATTCAAACACTTTGGGGATCTGATTGCCTTTCATAACTTTACCTGGTATTACGTTTTTTTATTATAGATAATTTCTTTTTTGAACTGTGTGGATACCCCTGACGTTTCAGCTTGTGAAGCAACAGTTTTCATGCATGCAACATATCCAGAACTCTGTAATTCCAATAAAGAGACTTCAGGGCCACCAAGTGAACAATGAGCCACTTGGTAATCAAGATCTGAACTCTGGGTGATTTTTCTCACATTATTTTTTTATGTAAAATAGTATACCATAATAGGAAATTAAAACTGATTGCTCTGTTTTAAGTTTGCTAATATTAAGCTTCTAGCATAGGATTGTATTAATCCTTGGTTTCGTCCAAAAGTGCGAAAAAAACCCTCAATCTAATTTTAAAGTGGATGGATTACCTTTATCCTTGCTGTTCATCTTGTGTTCAAGCATTGTATTGTAATACCGATATGCTTTTTCAACACATCCTAATGACAAGTAGAAGCAAAAACATGGTATATAATATCTGACTAATTTGAGAGATGTGGTTATCAAATATGCACATCTCTCAAATTTTGCTCCAATCTTTTCAAATTTTAGCACGTGAAACGTATTCTGTTCAGGGTGAGGATTTAAGTGCAATAAAACATGAAGAGCATGAAATTTACCTAACTTTTTTAAATAGTGTGTAATACTTTACTTGTGATCTTATTTATAACTTAATTTCGAATTCAGTTTGATAATAACGTCACCTTTGCGGCACTGACCTTAATAGTCTTGTTCTAAGTTAACAGTTGGGCTACTTTGTGCAAGAAAGAGCAAACAGAATCTGTCACCTGTAGCTAAATAACTAGATCTGCCCTGCCAAAATTAAAATTTTGCCGCACGCTTTCAATAATAAAGCCATTTTCAGAGTCCATATTTATAACCATTGCTATCAACCAATGGACAACATTTTCTTCTGGGAGCAGAAACTCTTGGACCAAACAATTCAATGTCAAACTCTGCGATGGAAGCAGAGACTTTAACACCCAACAATCCAATAGTTACCTCAGTTCCAGAGTTGGGAACTCCTGGCAAACCCAAGTTAACATCTTCATCAGCTAAGTATGGTTGAGAAATTTAAGCAGCAGAACTGTCCACCAGGAACATGACCAAACTTTGTACATGCCAAGAATCTTTGTAACGCACTCACACTCTTCTGATCTTTTTCAAGGACCTTCTGCAGCTTGTGCTTTTGAGCATTACTCTTGTAGGTACCCCTGACTGAAATTATGGTTGATCATAATAATTCACCCACCATGTTCATAACGAATTAATTACTAAGTTTGAATGGCTGTGTTTGGGGATGAAAGATCTAATTAATATATGTGTGAAACTCGGAGATACTACCATCCCATCTTTTCTTGGTAGTACACAGAACCCCATTTTTAATACTTGCAAACAGACAAGATTATTTCATTAATTTTTCTACTCAAAATGTTTTAGAATTGATAAAATTAACTATTAGCTTGAAATTGTGTCTGAAACAGTGAATCAGCTGTACTTGCTGAGGAATCGAGTAACCATAAAGAGGACTTTTCATTCAACAGGCAGTTATAGTTCATTAATATTCTCAAACATACTATGTGTACTCATTGAAACAACACTCCTCGAAATTACATTGAAAGTTTGAACATTATTGTAAAGTACTTTTTATATACTAACTATTAACTATATTAATTATACTTGGATTCTTTGAAAGTGCTGTCTTTTGTAGTTAAGAATTTTACTGATATTCTACAGGTAGATTTGAAGTTTCCAAAGCAGTTTATGTTATTACTTTAGCAATACATTTTCCTGCAAAAATGTACTTCAAATAAAAGAGGCAATTGGACAAAAATCAATAATTTCTAACCACCTTTCTTATTTGTTATTCAAATAGAAGTTCCACGTTAGGTCAAAATTAAGTTTCCGAACTTACAATGATAAAATCCGGGATTCGATTCCTCACAGTGGATAGAGCGCAGATAGCTTATTGTGTAGCTTTGGGCTAAAAAAAAAGCGACAACAACATTTACACATAAGACTGAGGCAAAAACCCGATGCGGTGGCTTATTCCAAAACGGAAGACAATTCAGTATCCTAGGATTTCTGAAAGGAATCAAATATTTTATAACCCCCCATAGTTTGACGAATTTCTGTTACATACTAAGTGACATTTGTTTTAGCCCCCCAGTGGCACAGCGGTATGTCTATGGACTTACAACGCTAGAAACCGGGTTTCAATACTTGTGATGGGCAGAGCACAGATAGCCCATTGTGTATCTTTGTGCTTAACTTCAAACAAACAAAAACATTTGTTTTATTTCTAGCGTTATATCTCTTCTTGAAGAATGGCATTTTCGATATAAAAAAAAGAAGCTGTTAAGTCATAGGATTATTTTCGGATATTTAGTTTGATCAGTAGACTTCTGTAGTTTATTTTAAATATGCTTATCGATAAATATACATAATTATCATGTGCAAAGTAACCGTTTTATTGCTATCAGATTTTACCTGCATTTATGATGTATAGAGTGAAAGACTTAAAGTACGTTAGTAATACTAGCAGGAATACCTGCCCTCCCGACGGGCATAACTGTTAGTTCCTGCGGAAGGGTTATTGGGCCTACGGCCTTTTCTGGAATTGTCTGACAGTTCTACAACAATGTACTCATACTTCACAGTCAATAATGTTCACCATCCTTGAGAAAAATGATTTTATTGAAATTGTAGTTTAGGAATGAGCTATCATTACAGTAGTAGATTTTATTGAAGTATTTCTTTGTAGATGCAGTTATCAATGAAAGTGTCTTGCTTTTCTGTTGCAACAATGGTGAGATTTTCACTAAAGAAATGTAAATATTTTTTAAGTTTGTTTTTGATTGTTTTATATTTGAAACTTACTCCTTTTTTTGTAATTTTTATTGGCTAAATCTGAAAATTACTTTTTTGTTTGTAATTTTTATTGGTTAAATCTGAAACATAGAATTTTTGTGGAAATTTCAATTGTTTTATTTATTGCTCAGCTATAAAAAATATTTCTTATTTATTGTTTGTTTGTTTTTAATTATGCACAAAGCTACACAAGGGCTATCTGTGCTCTGCCCACCACGGGTATCGAAACCCGGTTTCTAGCGTTGTAAGTCCGTAGACATACCGCTGTGCCACTGGGGGGCTTCCTATTTATAAAAATATTACCCAGTTATGATTGGTGCGGTAATTTCGAGATCCTAGTTTTGGATGTATACATCACAAGCTCCATTATAATATGATACCACTATGTTCCTGTAAAATACCTAGTTCATAAAGTATTCACTTATATTAATCTTTATCGAAACTTTGTAGCTTATGTTTAAGAATTTCATTTTTCTATAGTAACTATCAACCTAATAGGTTTCGATTCAAAACAAAACGCCACATGTCTAATTTTAACTACTTCCTTAAAATAATTTTCCTGTAATTCGAAAGAGAGTTAAGAAATGAGGCAAAAGGATATTACCCATCTTACTCACAGAGTATCTCTCTTCTTCATCATCGGGATTTGACCCATGCTTTGGACCAGGGAGGGTCAGGTACAGCACTGACCTCTTTCTCCCTCTCAGGGATTGCTATTTTGTTTGCATTGTTACTGAATCGTAGGTCATAACGGTTGTTACATTACTTACAGTTTGTTAAATTTTGTCCATTGTCGGCAGTTTTTAGTTAACATACCCTTTTCATGTCATGTCTTATTCATTGAGTAATATTATCTTGTGCATTTTCACTTGCTTTATTTATTAATGATCTCACTACATTTCCGCTTAGCAGTCATATACAGGGTAGAAATATTTGTTCCGTTCATTTTGAATTTCGTGCAAAGCAACAGGAAGGCTATCTGCGCTAGCTGTTCCTAATTTAGCAGTAATAGACAACAGGGAAGATAGATAGTCAACACAACCCACCACAAACTCTTGGGATAATCTTTCACAAACGAATAGTAGGACTTACTGTGACTTTATGATGCCCCCACGGCTGAAAGGGCGAGCTTGTTCCGTGATGAGGATTCGAAGCCGTGATCCTCAGATTACGAGTCGAGCACTCTAACCACCAGGTTATGCCAGGCCAAAATATTTGTTTAAATGCTAAGTGTTCTGGAGCCCAAATATGGCACTCTTGGTTTTCGTTGCTCAGTACATAGTTTGTTTGTTTGAAGTTAAGCGCAATGTTACACAATGGGCTATCTGTGCTCTGCCCACCATGGGTATTGAAACCAGGTTTCTAGCGTTATAAGTCCGCAGCCAAGCCGCTGTGCCACTAGGGGGCTAGTACATAATACAGCAGGCTTATTTAAAGAGTTTATTGGATTTTTTGTCATAAAATGTTTTCTAGCTGCAATTTAAAATGTGGAAAACGATTACTTATTTTTTTATCGAATTAAAAGCATAGAAAGAGCTACATGTATTTTGTACTGTTCTTATTTTGCCTTTAATGAACAATGTTCAATTTCTGTAGAGATATTGTTACATATCTGCTTGTTTGTTAACTTCCGCTAGAAATTCTTTCCGAGAAACTTCAGCGGTGCAAGCCCTTTCTTGATTAAACCAATTTATTCTTTCTCGATACAAACTTTTAGTATACAGTAATTCCTACCAATCAGTACGTTTCTCGTCA
>NW_013668428.1:43087-56455 GCF_000517525.1 Limulus polyphemus | reverse complement strand
TAATGAGGAAATTTAGAATTATTTTTATCTCGCTGTCCACTGTATTACATTTTGATTAATTACTGAGAGCTGGTTATGAGTAATATCAATTCTTCTTTGAATAGTATACTATTATAACGTTCCTAACAGAATATTGAAGAGATCAGTTAGGGGACATGTGAAGTAATGTGACAAATACTTCTGTAATAATCAACAACCTCAACATTCAAAGATCACGACAATGGGATAATATTTGATAAATGTTTTGATGGGAAATTTGAAAACTGTCAAACATTTGTGTAGCTTTTAAAATAATGAAAATAACTATAATAAAAGAAAAAAGCGCAATATCAAAGCAACGAAAAATTTCGGAGGCAAAAGAAAATTTCCTTATTTACAATTTTCAATTCACCCACCACCCCATTTATTAATTTATTAAACCAAAGCTAAATTTCTCAGACTACACGTAATAATAATAATAAAAGTCATATTTAGCATCCTTGGGTAGTTACTTTCAAGTTGTTAGCAGATAAACAATATAATTTATTTCAAGAATTGGTAGGCCTGAGTTTGGAAACAAATGGATCTTTTTTTTTAATATGGCATCTTTAGCTAGTGCTCTCTGGTGTAAGAAGGTTTTACTACTGTAAATTTTTCGCCACTAGTAATTTCTTTGTTTACCCATATGTTTAGAAATTGTCTAAGGTTACATAATTGGGGGGGGGATGATAGAATTTGTAAGGTATTTAATTTCTTTATAATGTTAATTCAGAACATGTTTAACACTGGAAGAAAGTACTCGAACATATGGCAGAACATGCGAAAGTTAAAACTTGGAGTGAGTAGTCGATAGTAAAACAATCGAAAACTATGAAAAACTACAGTTAAAGTCACTTGAGTTCTGTCCTGAAAGTTTTAAGTAACGTATGTGTTTAAACTATTATAGTACATGTGATGTAGATTATTGAGAAATTGATTTATTTTAATATAAATCCCTTGTTATAATACACAATTATTTAGTAGCCAAAACTGAAATACTTCAAGAATTTCAATCAATCAGATCATGGTGATTTTTTGCCATATTTTTAATTAGTTGTAAGTTTTGTTACAGATTACATAGTCCCCTGGTAGGACAGCGTTAAGTCTATGGACTTATAACGTTAAAATCCGGGGTTCGGTGGACACAGCAGATAGCCCAATGTGGCTTTGATCTATAACAAACAAATAAGTACAGACTTAATAGAAAATGCGAACACACGAAGCTGCTGATAAATGATTATGTTGTAAAAGAATACAACCTGTATGTTTGAAGAAGAAATAATTACCAGGAGAAGAAGACCAATCGTATGCAAATTTGCAAAGAAAAATATGTTTTTCAAATGATTTATTCAGTTAAATTAATATTTATATCAAAAAGGAATGACTGCGTTACAAAAAACAAAACCACATCTATGAACACATAATATAACGTGCAGTATAAACTGTGTCCATTACAGCCTGTTTTGTTCTGCAGTGTTTTTTGTTTAAGGCTTGTTTTGAATCTATATATAAATATATAGTACTGTCTGTTATATGTCCATGTAACTACTTTGCAGGGTGTGGATGGATCTTCACCAAGTTGGTATAGAGGTTCGTTAGGTCCATGGGGAGGTACATACAAATTTTCAGTTTTGCGGCTTTTATGGGCGTTTTTCCGGGTTCACCACTACCTCATCTCCTGTAGATGGACCTTCAACAAATTTTGTATGAAGGTTCACTGGGTCCTTCGGGAGATACATACAAAATTTCAGTTTTGCGGTTTTTATGGGCGTTTTGCATTTCTTTACCACTACTTCGCCCCCTATTGATGGATCTTCACCAAATTTGACATGAAGGTTTGTTGGGTTCATGCAGAGATACATACAGCTTTACGGTTTCACATTTTCATGTTTTACAATTACATATAAGTTACTTTTCATGTCCTAAAATAACCTTTTATTAATCATGAATTTACATAACTTCAATCCAGGGGACGGGTACTCCAGCTAGTTGTAAATATATATATATATATACATACATACATGTATACAAAACACGCTAATCGTGATAGATGATTTTAAGCTTTATTTGTTCTTTTTTTAAATAGCTATTTTACAGCTTCCCATGTCCGCACTTCAATTTGTTTTTAAGCCAATGTTTTTTTAAAGAAAATTTAAAATATATATATACATATGTCGAGATATTAACTTGATCCTAATATATAAAGCGAAGTAGATAGAAGTGGTAACAAAAAGTTACTATCCTCTGTAACAATTTAAAATACTAAATCTAGGATAGAATACCGAAAAGTTCCATAAAAGTAAAATAACCAGTAAGCTAATGAAAACCTAAAGCTGTTCACGTAGACATTATTTATCTAATCTCTGCGGACTTACAACGCTAGAATCTGGGTTTCGATACCAGTGGTGGGCAAAGCCCAGATAGCCCATTGTGTAGCTTTGTGCTTAATTACAAACAAATTTACTCACTTTCCTGCTTCACTTATTTATAATCCAGTTTTTCGTTTGGAGTGCCGGGTATTTAAGAGAGCACATGAAAATAGTTCTCTTGATTCCAAGTTCATTTCATTTTCACGAACGTATCAGAAAGCATGCGTTGAATTTTAAAAGAAAGTCTGTAAATTTATTTTCCTGTTTACCATTCGTGATACGCGGTGGCTTAAAAGAACGACTTAAACACGAAAACAAAAAAAAATGATGTGGCACAGCGGTATGTCTACGGACTTACAACGCTAGAAACCGGGTTCGATACCCGTGGTGGGCAGAGCATAGATAGCCCATTGTGTAGCTTTGTGCTTAATTACAAGCAAGCAAGCTATACTAACAATGAGGCGTCTCCAACATTCGAGGAGTTCCCTGATAATTCTAGAAACTGAGTCACGCATGCGCCAGCAGCGTCACGTGACTGGCGCTGTCGGAACAATATGACTGAGAAAGATGAAAAAGAGACTGTACAAGAAAATATGTGCTCAAGAAAATGAACGTGGTAGCAAAAGACCAAAGTAAACCTAGACTTACACCATATGATCTATTTTTAAGAATTTCTAAAAAGCCAGAATTTGCCCAGATATTGCCACATCGGATAAATAATCTTTCATCAGTTATAAGGCTAAATTCGGAAACAAGAAGGACTTTGCGTTTCATGCAGTTTTGTAAGCTATGGATAGGTGTGTGCACACTTTTGTTTTTACTGTGTTTTATTTGCGGATTACACACAGTTGAAGGGTTTACCAAATTCTGGTTTCTCTGGAGTACTAACACTGACAATGAAGATCTTGCAAATAAACTCTGTACTTTAGAAATTCCTTCTACCCTTCGCAATGTCTTTATGCCACCAGTTGATTGTAACATGTGCCATAATTTGAAAAAAATTGAGAGAAAAAAGAACCTTTCACCAGAACAGTTTGAGAAAAAGTAAGTTGCTTGATTTCAGAAGCTGAAAAGTATGTTTTGATATATTACTAACAGTATCGGAAAACGTAAGTGATGTATACTTTAATATTTTGTTTTTTGCTCCTGTAAAATAATGAAGTATAACTAAACTATTAGTATTAAGTACAACTACAAGGGCCATTGATTAGGCAATAGGTCAGTGAAAAATAGAAAGATAAATAATATTAAAGTATACTATTTGGCAACATTTTCAGCATTTGTTCTTTCTTAAACTTTAAAAGGTATTATAGGTCTACTTTGTAAAAGTATAGGATTTTTTATAAAGTTTTCACTGAGTTAAACTTTTCTAATCTCATCTGTTTCCTGAATGTTTTGTTTTAATTATGTACTTCTATTTTCTTAAGTGTATATTATTACAATAGTCATATTTCAGGTTAATTTTTTTATTATGCTGTTTGGTTCTTTCTGAGAGTGTTATGTGTTCAGGTCCCGAGGTTCTTGTTTATCATCATGGACACTGATCATAATACAAAGTTATATTGGCATTATAAAAATAAGTTATGTACATTCTTTACCTCATTTAGCAGTATATGCTTTGAAAATACCATTGTCTATTATCTCTTTAATACTTTGAATATGTGACTTTCATTACTGAAAGTCACTAAAAAGCAAGGAAGTCAAAATATAAACTTACACTAAGTTGAAAACAAAACAAAAAACAGTATTACTAAATTATTTTATAGTAAATATTCTACTTTTGTAAATTGATTCTTTCTTAACTCCTAAATGCTGAAGTTTGATGGAAAAAAGTATTATCTAAATAACATGCATAAGTTAATGAAGTAAACAGATGTTAATATTCCTTTTACCAAAATGGTCAATTTTAGTGATTAAAAAAGCTATAATGGTGTAAAAAAATATGTCCACATAATAATATAAAAAAAATTCACTATCAACATTAATGTTACCTATTTTGAAAATACACAGTGGTATGTAAAGAATGTTACAAAAACCATTCAGAACATGAATAACACTGCTATGTTTGAAAAACAAATTAAGTTATTATATTGGATAAAAGATGCTATGAACATCATAATAATAACATCAACAGTAATAATAATTTCTACACAAATTTTGAGTAATTATGTTAAATAAAAAATGTTACAAGTAATATAATAACAATGTTACCTAGACAAATTTAGGGTAATATTTGTGGATAAATGATAAGAAAAACACCAATGATGTTACTGTTGATTAGGTCTGGGTGATTAATATAATTTTAATAACTGAGT
This sequence comes from Limulus polyphemus, assembly GCF_000517525.1. Taxonomy (NCBI): domain Eukaryota; kingdom Metazoa; phylum Arthropoda; class Merostomata; order Xiphosura; family Limulidae; genus Limulus; species Limulus polyphemus. The sequence continues at coordinate 51,753 of NW_013668428.1, read as the reverse complement.
AATTGTTGGGCTCGTTAGTCAGGTACATTCGACTAATCAATTATTCTCACAAGACTTGAATCGTTGGAATAGTCAGAAATAGTAATAATCGGAAAACTCGTTTTGATTAGTTGATTTCTTTCTTGAATGGTGGCACTAATCGATTAAGCCAAACAATCTTGTATTAATCAAATATAATAAAAAGAAATCATTATGGCAGTATTCTAATTACTTGGGTAATTGGAATAATTAAAAATAATAATAATTAGAAACACCAATTTTAGTTAGTTGATTATTTAATAATTGAAAATAGTAATAATTAGAAACACCAATTTTAGTTAGTTGATTATTTAATAATTGAAAATAGTAATAATTAGAAACACCAATTTTAGTTAGTTGATTATTTAATAATTGAAAATAGTAATAATTAGAAACACCAATTTTAGTTAGTTGATTATTTAATAATTGAAAATAGTAATAATTAGAAACACCAATTTTAGTTAGTTGATTATTTTAATGAAATTAGTTGATTTAATCATAGTGTTGATAATGGATTAGTTTACAATACTAATTTATGTGATCAATGCTGATAAGTAAACAAGTTAATCACCAGCTCTAAGGAGTTGGTTTCCTCATTCAAACTAAATCTCTCATTATTTTGAAGTATAATTTGTCTGTTGGTGTTCCACACACATATAGTTGGACAGAGTACTTTGGCGTACTTGTGTGTTCTTTAACCTTTAATTTGTGTATCAAAGGTTCTAATTGTTGAACCTATACAACCTCATTCACATCAAGGACAATTATACAGGTAAATAATGTGTGATCATTTTAGATAACGAATTCTGTCTTTAACTTTAAAAAAATCTGGATTCTTAGCTTTGTTTCGAAATTGATTATTATGAATATATTCTTATAACTTATTCATTTCTTGAAGCTACTAGTGTTTGTAGATACAGTAGAATGAGGGTCAGCAGAAAACTTGGACCATTATCAATGACAGCATTGGTGGTGGTGTGTTTCTTCACTGTATATCCTGGTTTTACTGTTTACAACTTTCAACAAAAAGCCATTCTTCAGTAGCACCATTTTAATTTTCATTAGTTCATTTTGATAATGAATAACATTACTGCACTACTGAAAAGTATGTTGATTAGATAGTGCATTAAGTTCTTTTTAAAGATGATAAAAAATGTCTGTCATATTGCATCAGAGATAATAAAAATATGTGATTATCATATTGCAACTGAGAGAATATAGAATGTCTGAGTTTTAAGTTCCAGCAGAGTTATTTAAAATGTCTGATTGTCATATTGCATCAAAGATAATAAGAGAAATTTAATAGTTTATCATTAAATTACTGTGTTATTATCATACTTTAGCTTAACAGTATTTTAGTTTATTTGAATGGAAAAGTAAAATGTATCGTAACGTGTGTATTAGGAGTATGACAATTTCATTTGTTGTAGCTAAATGTTTATATATATATTTATGTATCAGCAGTAAACGTTTTTTTTAACATATGCAGTATTTAAAAGTCAATATTTGAAACTTTTCAGTGAGAATGATAGATATGTTTAATGTGTAATGAATATTACTTCCTTTGTTTATAATTCATGATTATGGATATCTAAAAGATGTTACACTCTAGTTATCACTAGATATGTGTACAGTATATACAGTTATGATTCTTTATTAGAACTAACCACTGAAATCTGATACGTAGTTTTGAAATGAATATTATCCTTCTGATTTTTTTAATTCAGAAAATTAAGTGGAAAAATGATGATTTACACATGAAAGTATATGAAAGAGGTATGTTATGTATATTGTAGGTATGCATACAGTGGTATCCCTGTTGTTGTATCAGATGCCATGGTGAACTGGACAGCAAGAGAAGTATTTAGTTTCTCATTTCTACAAAAAATTTATGGTTTAAATAGTTCTACTCATGTGGATGACGATGTGGATTGCCAGTTCTTCTCGTATGGGACAGAGTTTGAAACTTTGGAAGAAGTTTTCAATATGAGCTCAGAAAGAGTTCTAATGACTGAAGGATATAAACCTTGGTATATTGGTTGGTAAGTGAATTGCTTTGTTAGATAAGTATATTTCCATAGTTACTTTTGTAAGAATAGTGCATTATTTATTCGATAAATATTTACATAAGTGTATTAGTGTTATAGACAAATATTTCCATTAATGAATCACCTTTATAAGAACAGTGCATGATGGCATTGAATAAATATTTCCATTAATGAATCACCTTTATAAGAACAGTGCATGATGGCATTGAATAAATATTTCCATTAATGAATCACCTTTATAAGAACAGTGCATGATGGCATTGAATAAATATTTCCATTAATGAATCACCTTTATAAAAATAGTGCATCACTTTATTAACAATTCATTTAAAAGTATTTGAAAATGATTGACATTATAGTACAAATAACAGCAACTTTTATGTAGAAAAAAAATGTCTTAAATTTTGAATCAAATGTTACATACTAAACTGCATATAAATTTGGATTTAAAAATAAGTTTATTGATCAATGATCAATCCATAAAAATAGTAAATATATGGATTATGTTAAATATGATGAATTATGTATATAATTAGTGTAAAAAAAATTTTAAATATATATTGTGAAACCACATAAAGGAAATGATGTAGTTATTTTGGATAGAGAAAATTGTGTAAATATGTACTTGCAATAATATTGGATGAAACTAAGTTTAGGAAATTGGATTTTTATCTCACATAAAAGAAAAAAGAGAAGGTCTATTGGAGAAATATTTATTAAAGTTAAAGTATATAAAGATATTAGACTGGAGATTCTCCCTACGGGACTTTAGGGTTTAAAAAACATTAATAAAAACAGTTGTCTCATTAGGTCAATAATTTTGAATATAGGTACCAATAACCAGGTACTTGCAGGTTTTTAAATTATTTTCTTAAAGCATTTGAAAAGAATTACTGTATTTGTTGGGAATTGTTTTGAGATTTCTAAACAAATGTTAGACTGAATATTTGATGACAAGTTTTGATACTAAGTCATTATTCACTAATATTTCTTTGTTAGTGGTAATTTAAATAGCAGGGGATTTGGTTTTTAAAAATGGTACAATTGTACAAAGTTTAACCAAATGAGTTTTTTTTAGTTATTAAATTTTGCTACTCAGAAATCTTATTTTAAGTTTGATAGTAGTGTTTATGATCAAACAGGTGGTGTTGCTGTGGGCTCCAAATTAGCACCTAGTCTTTCAAACCTTTGATATCATGAAAACAATGGTTAGATTACTGTACAGAAACTTTTAAACCTGTTAGGTACCATAGGTATGTAGATGATGTTAATTTTGTGGAAAAGAACATGTGAATTTATCATTAGAGGATCTAAACAAACAATATCCTTGTATAAAATTTACAACTGAAGAAGAAAATTATTCAAACTTGCCTTTTTTAAAATCTAAATATTAATGTTGATGAATCATTTAGAAGTGTATCATGAACCAATACATACAGGATTGTGATGTTGTGTTAACAGCTTTATAGCTGTTAACTATAAGGATAATTTTAATGTAGAGCATATCATAATGCCAATGACTGTTATTATATTCATAGAAAAATAGAAAGTGTTAAACTTTTCATCTCAAATTACTTGAAAACATTTTAGAAATAGTGTGAATACTCCTCCTGAAGGGAGTTATGATATGCCTAAACTGTTTATGGGTAAAGACAGTTGTGCATTGAGAAATAAAATAAAAAATATCTTAAAATAAAATTATCCTCAGATTTCTGTTTGTATAGCTTTAAAATCAGTATTGAGGTTTGATAACTTTTTCAGGATAAACGACAGAAGTAATAAATGCCGATGATCCTATGTTGTTTATTGATATGTTTGTTCTGGATGTGGATGAGATTTTGTTGGATCAACCACGTATCGTTTAGAGGACTCTACAAAAGAGTATCTGAAGTTTGGTGTTAGTAATTCTTACAATGTCTACAAACATCTAGATCAGGAATGTGGTGGAACTGCTGATGAAAATAACTCTAAAATGATATTTAGTTCCTACAGTGAGAGCAAGATGTAAGAATCAAAGAAACTTTAGCCATTAAGAAACTAAAACTAGTATTGAATTCTAATTCAACAAGAATAGAAATCCTTCTAAAAGCTAAGCTGGTTGTAAATTATATTGAAATTGTAAAAACTTCATTCTTGAACTATAGAGAAGCTTCGCTAACAAACCTGTGTTCGGTTTTTGGTATAACTTGCATAAACATCACATGCTTGCACTCTTAACAACAGATCAGAGCTTCAGTTAAAGAAGGAATTAAATATTCTCTTAATAAGAATCTCCATTTCCTTCATTAGTTGAGAGATCACTGCAGTAAATATTTGTTCATACTTAGAAGAAGGGTATAGTAAATATGTGTATTTTTTGCTATTAGGAGCAACTGTAATCCACTTGTTGCCAACATTTTAAGAAAGCACTACGAACAACCATATTTTCTCCCCCATACATCTGAGAGTAGTAAGTTAGACTGGATATTTATAGGAGTTCCTGGATATGGAGCTGACATGCATGTAAGTAAAGGTGTTGATTTTAAAGTTTTTGTATTAAGTTTGAGTGGCTAAGACTGAATACATCTGTACAAAATATAAATTTTTTATTCATTGAACATTTTACTGCATTCCTTATTTTTTCTTGTGATGAAATATAATTTATTATTCAATCAACTACTTTACAAAGAAATGAAAAAAACCTAAAGTAATGTGTCAGTGTAACTGGTTATGTACATAAATGTTTTTATCAATCTTAACATAAGTCTTTCATTACAGTAATAGTAGGACTGAACTATGTAAAATTAAATTATCATTAACTTTAATTTAGAGTTAGCTACATAAATTGATGGGAACTAAAAATAACCCAGCATTTTATATAGCTAATTGAACCTACTAGCTTAACTTGAAATATACAAGGTCACAAAACAAAAACATATGATTATAATAGAATGATTTATCATTTAGGTACACTAGCTGTTAGCATTAGTTTCAGTTATATTTCCAGTAGTATATGGGAAGGTTTGGCCAGCTTAGAAAATTTAAGTGAGTCCTGTATACATATACTAAGCCCAAAATGCTAAATAATTGTCATGATATAAAAATGAAAAAATATATGTATTAATTATATTACACAATTCAAAGAATACTATTAATGAAACTAACTATTATAGAAAGAATAGAATATGATTTGCAAGACACACAGTAAAACTAATTTGTTTCATGCACTATTACCAATTCCCTATCCTTGTGACACTAATTCACTCGGAACTTGAAATAATCTTCTCTAACAACATAGAGTGGCCAGTAAAAGTTGATTAAATGGCTCTAAGAGTAGATCAACATCTGAGGTACATGGTTGCAACATGTTATTATTTAAATATAGTCATTAGTAGGATGATACAGCAAAAACTAATGTTTATATATAAAAGTACCAAATTAAAAGAATGACAAAACTGTGCAATAAGTGTAAAAATATATGTATTACAATTAAGATAACCAATTTACATATATTAAAAAGGAAAATAAAATACTAAATAAAACAAACTATCTGACCGATTTTCAAATGAAATTACACAAACAAAATAGTGATGATTATAGATGTAATTTAATTATCAATATATTCTCCATTGCTTTCAATAACCTTGTTCCATCTGTCAACAAGTTTTTGGATGCCACTTTTATAAAATTTCTTAGGTTTTGACCCAACATAAGAGATTAACTCATTTTTGACCTCCTCTCTTGAAGTTAGTCTAAGTCCATCCAAATGACTTTGTAAACTCCTAAACAAATGATAGTCAGAAGGAATAAGGTTGGGAGAATATGGTGGGTGAAGCAATTTTTTCCCAGCCAAGTTCCTCTAGGAGATCCTTGGTTACTCGTGCTGTATGGGAACGTGCATTATCGTGATGAAGAATGATCCCTTTTCTGTTTGCTAAGGATGGGCGTTTTTTGTCCAAAGCTGTTGTCAAACACCGCAGTTGTTGGCAGTAAACCTCTGCTGTGATTGTCTGCTTATTGTTTAACAATTCATAATGGACAATTCCTTGCATATCCCACCATACACTCTACATGATCTTTCTTGGATGCAAGTCCCCTCTCGGCTGCTGGGCAGGTCTATCACCACGACTAAGACACTGACAACGGCGCTTAACATTATGATAAAGGATCCATTTCTCATCCCCAGTAACAACTCTGTCCAAAAAAGGGCACTTGGTGCTGACGTGAATACAATGTCTCACAGTAATTTACACATTGTTGGTGATTATCTACAGACAGGTCCTTTTCAATTTGTGATGGATGATCATATGGCTAACATTCAATTGTCTGCTAAGATCCTTAACTGTAATGGCAGGATTTGCTGCAACAGCTGCTTCCAGTGCCTCTGAATCGGGTCCATTTGGATGACCCTCTCTTGGCTAATCTTTTAAACTGAAGTCCCCATTTCTGAAATGGGAAAATCCACCTCCTACAAGTTCTTTCACTTACTGCATTGACACCATAAGTGTTCTGGATAGATATTGCTGCTGCACTTGCATTGACCTCTCTATGAAACTCGTAGAGCATGGCATGACGATTGTGTGCTTTAGTCAGTTTGAAAGCATTTTCTTGAATAATGTTCCTATATCCTGAAAGTAAAAGAGGTGTATTACTTATGTGGGCATGACTAAACATCAGATAGAGATAGAACTTAATTAAATCTTGTTCAACATTTTCGGCTCAAAAATCGGACAGAACTTTCGTTACAACCTGATAGGAACTGTGTCCAAAACAACTAATCCAACTTTAACTATCCCCTAAAACTAATCCATCTTAACTATTCCCAATAACTAATCCAACTTTATCCCTACAACTAATAAATTTTTATCTATATTATCAACTTTAAGTGTACTCAACAACTAATATACCTTTAAATTTAGTCAATAACTAATCCAACTTGAACTATTCCAAACAACTATCCCCTAAAACTAATCCATCTTAACTATTCCCAATAACTAATCCAACTTTATCCCTACAACTAATAAATTGTTATCTATATTATCAACTTTAAGTGTACTCAACAACTAATATACCTTTAAATATAGTCAAGAACTAATCCAACTTGAACTATTCCAAACAACTAATCCAACATTAAACATCCCAACAACTAATCTGTTTTGAACTATCCCAATAAATAGTCCATCTTGAACAATCTCCAACAACTACTCCAACTTGAACTATCCCCAACAAATAATCCAACTTTACCTATCTCCAACAACTAATACATCTTGAACAACCTCCAACAACTAATCCAACTTTACCTATCACAAACAACTAATACAGCTTTACCTATCTCCAACAGCAAACCCAACTTTACCTATCACAAACAACTAATTCAACTTTAACTATACCCAACAAGTAATCCAACTTTACCTATCTCCAACAGCAAATCCATCTTGAACAATCTCCAACAACTAATCCAACTTTACTATCTCAAACAACTAATCCAACTTTACCTATCACAAACAACTAATCCAACTTTACCTATCACAAACAACTAATCCAACTTTTAACTATTCTCAACAACTAATCTAACATTAACTATCCCCATCACCTAATCCAACTATAACAATACCTAACAACAAATCCAACTTTAACAACACCCAACAAGTAATCCAAGTTTATCTACCCTCTATGGTCATTTTACAGAACAGGCAGCCAGATGAAATAAGTACATTTAAACCCTAAGAACTAATAAAAATGTGTAAGTAGTAATAAGAAATGAAAAAGATCACAATAATAGGATTAAAACAATGAAGTAAGAGCAGTAGTAAATATAACAAAGTTAACAGAAACTATTGTAATGCTACATTTCAAACCCAAAACTATGAAATGTAAATTGAGATGAGTGATTGAAAACTGAGAATATTACACTGTATAAAATGGATGTTTGTGATCCACTAGAAAGACAATAATGATGTATACTGAAGAAAATAAATTAAAAGATCTCACTCGTAGAACACAAAAGTTGGAATTTGTGGCATTTAATGTCACCTATAATGAATACAATAAGTTAGACTGTGTGATGTATATTGTAACATAAAATGAAGGCAAAATATTAGTTAATGCAACATACTAGGTTCTGTATAATGTCACCTGTAGTGAATAGAGAAAGGTAGGTTTTGTATAATGTCACCTGTAGTGAACAGAGAAAGGAATAGAAAAATTCTGAAAGTTAGTATTTCTTTTGGGCTTTTTCTATGCATATAATAATGTGGAATAATATGTGTACAGCCTGGAACAAAGGACAACTGTTCTACATTTAGAGAACTAGCCACTCCCTTGAGGTCAGAATGTCAACTAAAATAGAAAAGGTTCAAAGTTTGTGGATGAGACTACACACTTTCCCAGGAAAAGCTTGAAAAGTAACATGTACTAGAGATACACAGTTTTGGCTATGAATACTAGTACCCAACATATTATGGTTAGTTAAATAGGACATGGATTAAGCAATACTGAAAATAAAGTACTTATGATTATCTGTTGATGAGTGTTCATTTATTATCAACTGTAATTATTAGTGTAGAATTTGAGTAGCTCTTCTGGTGAAAGTTATTACATAAAAGGCTGGTTAGATCAAAT
>NW_013668428.1:39166-42316 GCF_000517525.1 Limulus polyphemus | reverse complement strand
ATGAATTATTAATAGATATTATTTTATATAACTAGATACTAATTACTCAATCATTGTAATGGTTAATATACTATATTGTTACCTGAATGTAAGTATGAATTATTAATAGATATTATTTTATATAACTAGATACTAATTACTCAATCATTGTAATGGTTAATATACTATATTGTTACCTGAATGTAAGTATGAATTATTAATAGATATTATTTTATATAACTAGATACTAATTACTAACTAGTTTTTTATCCTATTGTCTGACTGCTAATCTGCTGTGCTTCCAGAGAAGTCCTGAGAAGGATTATTTTTGTTTTACTAGTGGCTTGGATTCAGTCCTGGTTCATTTTCTGTTCTACATCACTATTGTACATATCAAAAAGATGTACTATGAAAATGTACTGGTGTAAATTTTCATATCAATATTACTGCAATTTGGGATATATTTTCTACAGTTGTATGGGAGCATATTGTAGTACATACCAGAAGGATTTACACATTTTGATAATACAGTTAGAAAAAACTACCTTGACACTCTACATAATTGTAAGAGAACCTTTATTTTAACTAATGTTTTGCCCTTGCAAGTTGTTCAGGACTATTACATAAAACTGTTTGATATTAAAATATTCATTAAATTTAACAGATATTGTAATATCAAACAGTTTTATGTACTAGCCCTGAAGAAACTGCAAAGGTAAAAGTTCTCTTATAATTATCTGGAGTTTTTTCTAACTTTATTTTCAAAATAGCTATGTATTAGAGAAATTCCAAGGTAAGGATTAAATTTAGTAAATCTCAAAGAATAGTAAGGATAAACTTACTCAATCCCAAAGTAAAGTAAGGATAAACTTGGTTAATCCTAAATTACAATAAGGATAAAGTTAGTCAATCCAATGTACTTAACAGATTGACCATGTGGAATACCCATCCTGGCAAGCACAAATTAGAGGTCAAAAGTTGTGGACAATAGAACCTGTGCCAGAATGTTACAGCAAGTGTAGCACGCTTCAAGTTACAGTCAAACCAGGAGAAATTTGTAAGTGCCTCACCACTGTTTTAAGTTTAACAGAAGAATTAGATAAATGTTGAAAGATATATAGACAGTAGTATCAACTGACATTTTAGGTGTGTGTGAAGATATACAGACAGTAGTATCAACTGACATTTTAGGTGTATGTGTGTTTGAAGAGTTACTACCAGATTTGGGGTTATCTAAAAATGAGTATTAGGTTACCTCACTTCTGAAAACTGGTTCTTTAATGCCCAGTCCTCATTAAGGGGAGAAAATTTAGCTATTGTAAAGTAGATGGAAGATAGACAATTGTGAGACGTGCTTTTGTTGCAGTCTTTAAGTTGATGAACAACAAGAAAAACTTGTTGTATTTGGGGACTTGATGATAAGGTGCAGATATGTAAACTTAACCTTTATTGAACTTTTCCTTTATAATTATCATCATATCTCTAACTTATTGTACTTTTATTTACAGGATTTACCTCCATTTTATCAATCCCACAATCCTAGGTCTCCATTCTACTGCTGATAGTTCAACTTTTGTAGGATTATTTTATGTTATTTTTTTCTATTTATAATGTTCTCTCAGTCTCTACTGTGCCTTCTGTTGTAATTTTTCACTTACATATCATGACTGCTATGTTTCTTTTCTTGAATGGTGGTTTTCATAAGAACAATTTGACTTCTGTTTTAATTTTTCACCTACCTACACTTACAGTTAGGAATACTGGGACTTTAGATTTAGTTTTTCATGTATGAAACTAGAAATTTTTCTTTCTTTTTAATCTTAGCATCCAAAAATAATTTTTGTATTTCAGTGATAGTTGTTTTAAACTTAAAACAAATCAGCAAAATATGAAAGAACCAAAACCTTGAAATATCCAACATTTTCAACAATGTTTAGCCTGAATTCTGTTATACACATTAACATGTGTGTATATAAAGACTATATAAGACTTGTTTAATAAGCTAGAAGTCACAATTGCTACTTGTCAAACATAAGTAGTGCATTAATGCCTTATGTGCTTATAGTAATTAACTGACTATATAAGACTTGTTTAACAAGCTAGAAGTCACAATTTCTACTTGTCAAACATAAGTAGTGAGTTAATGTCTTATACACTTATAGTAATTAACTGACTATATAAGACTTGTTTAATAAGCTAGAAGTCACAATTGTTACTTGTCAAACATAAGTAGTGAGTTAATGCCTTATGTGCTTATAGTAATTAATTGACTATATAAGACTTGTTTAACAAGCTAGAAGTCACAATTGCTACTTGTCAAACATAAGTAGTGAGTTAATGTCTTATACACTTATAGTAATTAATTGACTATATAAGACTTGTTTAATAAGCTAGAAGTCACAATTGCTACTTGTCAAACATAAGTAGTGAGTTAATGTCTTATACACTAATAGTAATTAATTGACTATATAAGACTTGTTTAACAAGCTAGAAGTCACAATTTCTACATGTCAAACATAAGTTTGTGTGACTTTTAGTTTAACAGTGTAATTTAGTACTAAAAGGTATTTTTGTAAATATAGTTTCAAAATATTTCACTTATGTCTACATAAGTGTTTTGTATGTGGATTATGCTTGACATATTTGATTTTGTTTTTTTACATTTCAGTGGTTTTAGATACCAACAGATGGTACCACAAGACAGTGGTTGTGGGGAAAGAGATTAGCATCACTATTGGATCAGAATATGATTGATACTTTTGACCTGTCGTGTTGTGCCTTATAACGTAGAATGATAATTATCTTTCACTCCAATTATAGAAATTCATTAGAGTGTGCTAGTTTACATATGCAAATATATATTAGGGTAAAGAAATATTACAGTGTGCAAGTTTACACATGCAAATATATATTGGAGAAAAGAAGTATTACAGTATACTAGTTTACATGTGCAAATATATATATTAGGGTAAAGAAATATTACAGTGTGCTAGTTTACACATGCAGGTACATCTTGGAGTAAAGAAATATTACAGTGTGCTAGTTTACACATGCAGGTACATCTTGGAGTAAAGAAATATTACAGTATACTAGTTTACATGTGTAGGTACATCTTGGAGTAAAGAAATATTACAGTATACTAGTTTACATGTGTAAATACACGTTGGAGTA
>NW_013668428.1:35956-38347 GCF_000517525.1 Limulus polyphemus | reverse complement strand
AAAAGAAATATTACAGTATACTAGTTTACATGTGCAAATATATATTGGAGAAAAGAAATATTACAGTATACTAGTTTACATGTGCAAATATATATATATTGGAGAAAAGAAATATTACATTGTGCTAGTTTACATGTGTAAATACATGTTGGAGTAAAGAAATATTACAGTATACTAGTTTAAATGTGCAAATATATATATATTGGAGTAAAGAAATATTACAGTATACTAGTTTAAATGTGCAAATATATATATATTGGAGTAAAGAAATATTACAGTATACTAGTTTAAATGTGCAAATATATATATATATATTGGAGTAAAGAAATATTACAGTATACTAGTTTAAATGTGCAAATATATATATTGGAGAAAAGAAATATGCTGTTTTCATATGCAATTAATCAAGCAGTAATCCTATATTTGTATAAGAATTTCATAAGTATGTATAATTGGTACTACTAACGTACTCTTGTGCATTACTCAGTCATACAAGTTTTTTAAAATAGTAACTGCTAATCCAAAAAATCTTTGGATTTAACACTTCTTACCTAATTATATTACTTCCAGTGAATTCCAACTATCATCAGTAAATCTGGACAAAATTTTCAAAACGCTAAGGGTTGGCATCATATAGTGTTGGAGTGGGTATTATATAAATAGTGTTTTTAAGTCTTTCACTCATACACTAACCTAATATTAATATAGGATATTGTATGATATGCATATATGATGGTACTAATTATTTCTTGTATATTATTTAGCTATATAAGCTATCCAACTATATAACAAACGTGTAGGTTACTCTGCCATTAAATTTATCATTTCGCACCGGGTTATGCTTCTCTCAGAGTATTTCGGCTTTCTTTATCAATCTTGGAGAATAGGTAAGATTCGTAAATATGTGTACGTATTTATACGTTATCTCGGATGAATTTTTGTTCAAATTTCTGTAAATGTGTTTAAATGAGTTTTCTGTGTGATGTGATTTTGAGTTGGTTGTAGAATGGTTTCATGTTATAAAAAGAGCACTTGTTACACGCCAGATTATTGGATAATTCAAATTTAGCATTTTCACTAACAGAGATAAAGAATCGTGAAAAATTTGTTTACTGTACTATACTGCCATGTGTCGAAAAGTTAAAGTAAGGGAAAAAAAAGTTTTTTGAAATGTTGTGTAATAAAATGAAAAAGAAGTACATTGTTATATTAACTAATACAGTGAGAAATGATATTATTTTTACAGCTTAACTTTAAGTTCAGTCAAGACAAATGGCTCATCTTCTGTTTTATATATTTCTCACTTTATATATTTTATATTTATTACATTTGTTTGTTGTAATTGGATTAATCTTAGACTATACTGCCATGCAGTGTCCGACAGTTGAACTAAGACGTAAGAGTAAAAACAAGTATACAACGTTAAAGAATTAAACCTGTAATATTAAAAAATAAAGAACTGTGAAAAAATTGTCATAAACTTAACCTTAACATTATATTCAGTCCAGAAACTTAATTCTTTCTCGGTTTCATTCACTTCTAACTTCATTCATTTTGGAATTATTATTTTATTTTGTTTTTATCGTATTTATACTGTAACGAATTGTCCCAAAGTAAAACTGAGAATTTTTTTAAAAGTAGGATATTAAAATAAAACAGAAAAGAAATAAACAATTAATATTTAAATGAAAAATACGCTGAAAATTAGCACGGATTTCACCTTAACATTAATATTTATCTCCATTTTATTAATTTCCAACGGCATTTATTTTGTATTTATTGCATTTATTTGTTTCATCGAACTTTAAGTTGAGTAAACTGCCAAAGTAAACCATTAATATTTAGATAAAATATAGTGTTAAAATTAGCATACATTTACATTACGTTAAGTCCAAAAAAATGACGCTTTCTCTGTTCTATTTATTTACTTTGTGTCTTTTTATGTGTAAACTATATTGCCATACAGTGTCCAAAAGTTACACTAACAACAACAAAAAATTAAAATATGAAAAAGAAGTAAACTTTTAATATTCAACTAAAAATTAATGTTATATTAGCATAACTTATATCTTTAAGTTCAGTCTAGAGAAATGGTTCTTTCTCTAATTAATTCATTTCCAACTTCATTTATTTTGTATTTATTACATTGGTTTGTTTTTATCACACTTTATGTATTCCTTACTACTATGTACACTGAGTGGTCACAAGTAAATAGACACTTAATTTTTCGTCATTTAACTGATTTATGCTAACTAATTTGTGTTTACAGAGCACTATATAAATGAAAATGGTCCGCACACAAATTATCTTGTGCTACAACATGCCTAGAACTCAAGGATCTCTCGAATTGTCAAATTTTGTTAGAGGAAGGATAGTTGGTCAAGGAGATGG
>NW_013668428.1:32810-35522 GCF_000517525.1 Limulus polyphemus | reverse complement strand
ACTTTCGACAGTCAACAGAATCATCGTGCAGTTCAGGAAACACGGCAAGGAAACAACTGAGCAACGTCCAGGCCGTCCTGGTCCATCGGAGAGGACAAAAAGGGCTGTCAAGAGGAGCATCGAAATGGATCCCAGACTAACGACTGCAGAAGTGGCCAAAGTTGGTGTAATGAGCCCGAAATCTGTTCAACGGATTCTCCACAGATTGGGTTATCGTTGCAGAGCAGCTAGACGGAAGCCCTTATTAAGACCTGCCAACATAGTCAGACGAAAGAAGTGGGCAGGTGATATGATGACCAAGCCTCTGGACTTTTGGAAGACCGTATTGTTCTCAGACAAATCAAGATTCGCTCAATTCTCGACAGTGGAAAGATATGGGTCTGGAGAATGCCTCGCCAAGAGTTTTGGCTCAACATATTGCAGCCAACTGTGAAGCATGGTGGTTTCAGCGTGATGGTTTGGAGAGCTGTTTGGGTTGGTGGGAGATCGAGTTTAGTGGAGTATGTTGGTAACATAAATTTTGCGAAATACGTCGAAGTATTGGAGGGAGGACTCTTGCCACTTTATTCCTCGGGTTTCGTGGACAAGATGGAGCGCCGTGTCACACTGCTAGAAACACCCAAAAGTGGCAGGAAGAAAATGGTATCCAGAAGTTGCTCTGGCCGAATCAATCTCCTGACATGAACCCCATCGAAAACCTTTGGGCCATACTCGACCGACAAGTCAAGAAACAACAAAAAAACCAACTTCGAAGAGCGATCTACTCCAAGTTTTGAAGCAAAGTGGGCGAAAATCCCACAATCTGAAATTGACGAGATGATTCTCACGATGCCACAAAGGATCAACGAACTCCACGAAGCGAAAGGAAGATCTACTAGATATTAATTAAATTATAAATATATCAATTCATGTGAATATGACTGAAAAATTTAATTTTTTCTGAAAAGATGGTGTCTATTTACTTGTGACCACGCTGTGTAGTGTCCAAAAGTGAAACTAAGTAAGATATTAAAATAAAATAAAAAAGAAGTAAACAGTTTATATTCAAATGAAAAAATTTGCATAAATTTCACATTATTATGTTCAGTTTAGAAACACAGATCTGTCTCAGTTTCATTGAATTCCAACTTCATCCAAAAAGAAAACTGTTAATGTCTAAAACAAAGCCATGTCTGAACATTAGAAGGCACCACATTTTGTGCTGTATATAGTTGACAACAAAAACCTTCCCATCCAACAAATAAAATGCCTATTTGGTTTGAAGTCCGTTTTATTTCACCATAAAGTAACCAAAATAACTAAGATATGTGAATAATGTTATAACATTTTGTCGAATAGGCGAAACTACAGTCCGCAGTAGAGGGTAAGGCCAATCAAAGAATGCATTAGGCCTATACCCCACTGATTTACTTTTCAATTTCAACTCTGGTGAAAAAGAAATGTTTCATTTACACACACAAATAAAACATCTGTCACTAGAATTTATGTAAAGTAATAAAGAACTTAAAACCAAAAGAATAGCTACAAATAGCCTACCTCTTTAAAAACTGAACTTTGTAAACGTGTGGTATATGTGGTTATAAAACATGTAATGGTTATTGGTTTTTATAGAACTTTCTTGGTGACTATGGAGTTAACAAGCCCTGTAAATTATTGTTGCCCTGTGAAGACATTTCGTTCCTAGTGTTTTTAATTATTTTTAAATTTTATTTTTCGTGTAATTCTATCTTGTTTTGTACTTTTGTAGCATATGCTAGGAAGCGTCCTGAACTGCTATCCACTGTTGTGCATGTAGAGATCACCCTAGCCATAAACCTAACATAGTATAGGATAACATAATCTAGGGTAATGTAATAAAAACTAGCCTGAACTGACTCAACCTAATCTTACATAAATGCAGTAAAGTTATGTAACAAAAATAATGTCATGCGACATTTTGTATGTAAGAAAGAGCAGGACTCTCAGCTTCTCGAACCAATAGGGCTGTAGTAGAACAGTAATATGATACAGACTGTTACTTAATGAAGAATTGTAACACAGTGTTGATTACTGTACTATGAAAAAACTCATAATGCAACACAATAATTTCTTACCAGTCATAGCAAAAACAATGTTAACACGAAATTATTTGCCAACCACTGGAAAATAACAGAAAAACATTAGTAGTAATAAAATGAACAAGTATAACACACTAGAAATAAAATGGGAAATGAATCAAAGATAGAAAGAGTCATGTTTCAACAAGTGAACCTAAAATGTTAAAAGTGCTATTTATGTTTATTTTCCTGACTCCATTTATTTCAACTATTAATGGTATATTCACATATTTCCTTTTAATATCCTCCATCACTTCCTTTCTTCAACATAGATTAAATCCTTGAACAGTCGCTGGTATCTCAATCTACTGTGTAATTAATGATAAAGAATAATTTAAACACAATAAAAATAAAAAGAGCCATGCTTCAAAATATGAATCCGAAATGTTAAAATGCAATCAATGGTTGCTTTTATCTCTGTATTCCTTATTTTAACTATTTCTTGTATATTGCTTTATTTCTGTGTGATATCCTTCACTATATTTCATTTTCAACATTTTAATTTATTCAACAATGGATGACAGTGAATCTTTAATACTTGAAATAAAAAATGCAATGAAAAAAACAGTAAAAATTGCATCGTAACATTAAGTTCATTCTAGTAAAATAGTTATTT
>NW_013668428.1:20333-31869 GCF_000517525.1 Limulus polyphemus | reverse complement strand
GCGTGTGTTTTGTTAAGCAAAGCCAAATCGGGTTATCTGCTGTGTCCACTGAGGGGATCGAACCCCTGATTTTAGCGTTGTAAATCCGTAGACTTACCGCTGTCCCACCAGGGGACTTCAACATTGGTCTGTAAGTCTTCATATGTACTGAACAATCGATCTAAGAAAAATTTATTAAGAACAAACGAGGGAATTTCACGAAGAAAACGGGATTTCCTCCATCAACTTATGGGATGAAATATTTCCAAGATAGGGGCATGAACGGAAAAAATATATATATAGAGGGATAAGCTTGAGTATATATTTCTTGTTCAGTCTATATATATTATTTTCCTGTCGGTATTATATACGTGCATGATTTTATTGTACCATGTCGAATAAACTGAATTGAATATCTCCCTTTTGACACTTCTACAGAAAAATCAACTATCAAAAAGCACTCATTTTGGTAATGGTCTTTTTTTTGCACTCAGTAAAATGACAAGGAACAGTAGCATCCAGCGTAAAAAAATTCCCACAGTTACTTACCGAACCTGGGCTCTCTTTTGTGTTAAATAGACACATTACTTCGAAACCCAAACATTTTTGCCAAGAATGCATTGCAATCAGTCTCCTTTGCTTAAAAACAAATGCAATGCAATTTTTCTTATTAAAATAATACATAGAATGACAAAATACGGTCTACTAAACAATGATATTGCATATGCACTCTGATTCAAGGGATTGGGTTGACTGCATATTTAATATTTATTCATCACCATTTTTTGGAAAATTACCATTGAATTGTTTCAAAAGGGATCTGCTAGTATAACATAAATATTACTGTTACATAATAGATAGATATAATATATAGAAAAGTTAAAAAATTAAAGTGAGTCAGTGATGTTTAGGTTACCTACAAGAAGTTTAGTTAAATATTGTTACGACAGCGGAAGTCACGTGACTCTGGTAATAGTAATGAGTTCTAGAAAGATCGGGGAACATCACGAATAATCCAGTATTTGCTAGGCGTCCTCTATAAGTGCGCCAGACAATGAATCAGGATAGAATTGCAGACAGGCAGAGATAGAGAAGGACAATTGAGTCAAACGCAGTAGGAAGTAAAGTGCGTGAATCATTCGTTGTGAATTATAGCGTGTGTTTAAGTCAAAGTGACTTGTGGAAATTAAGTGTATTGCAAAGTTGCATTGAGAAAGATTAAACTAGTTTTAGTTAAGAAAGGACTTGTGTCGCTAAAGGTTTCATCGGAAAGAAATTATACGGGAAATTAACACACGACCAGATACGTAACAAAACTAATATTTAATCTTTCGATATTTTAGAATATACACATCCATCATAGGTGATTTAAAATACTTACAAAAACATACATATGCAAGATATACAAAACAATAAACAACACAAGTTTAATACAGAGAAAAAATGTGTACCAAATATACAAGGGGAAGAAATTATAAATTTAGAGTTTAAGAACACAATAAAAACTAATATTCAAAACAAGGAGGGTTTTAAAGGAATTGAGGTTCTTATTTAGGCTGTGGTGATCATTTGAAATACCCACACTATTTGGTCAGAAGCTCTTAGTTTTAACATTTTGATGGTAGACCTTAAGTTATTAGTAAATAAAGCGTGGTTACCAATTTGACAATGTATTCAAGAGAATGATTTGTTTTTAATTGGTTGTTTTTAGTCTTGCCAATATAGGGTGCTTTACAGCCACCACAAGTATATCTGTAAGTAGACCTACAGTGTCAGTTGTGGATTAGATTCTGAGTTTGTTTTGTAATAACAAAGGAAGTATAAATTCGATGACGAGGAACCCACTTTGAGACTAATAATGCTTGGAGACGGCTTGAATGGGTAATGAAGAAAAACTACCAAGATAATCGCCATTGGCTCGTTTCCATACTAAATCTGCATCCAATGCTAAGACCAACTTCACTTTATGCCCAACTGGGCAAAGTACCGCAGAAGAAAACTAGATACCCCTCCATATAGCGAATATACAGCATGCAGCACATCAGCATCACTAACAGTAGCTGTATCCATAAATACGGTACACTTCATAATACCAATTACATCATCATTGTTCGGAGACTCTACTGCCAAAGAAGATATTACTAAAACACGTCCCCAACTCTAATACAAAGTCCGAAAAATAAGTGAATTAAACTAATTTAATAAACAGAACACAATTCTATAATACCACCTGCATAAGTTAGAAGTGACATTTGGTTGGGACTTATATACCCACATAATTATTCACATCTCTGTAGCGCCATCTAAGCTTAAACTATCCAGAGTTACAAAACATCTGTCCAGCACTTAATTATTTCTAGATCTGGACTAGCTTCCTTGTTTAATACTATATCTTTGTTGTTGTTGTTTTCGATAGCTTCTCTGATATTTAATTCAATTTTAGATTTTATCTGATTTATCAAGTTATTGTTACTCCAGTCTATAACGTGAGCTGTTTCCTCCACGTTCTGCTAATACCCAATGATTTATTTTATATTTTTCTACAACGTTTTTATTTTCCTTGATCCTAAATTTTAAACTTCTACATGTTTGGCCAATGTGAATTCAACCACAGTTAAAATGAATATTCTTAGAATAATACATACAATAGTATTAGTAAACTGTCTTGTTTAAAAGAGACAACCTTATTCCTTAACATTAAGAACAGCTTTTGAATATGGGTTAGTAGCTCATTGGTTTATACGTGTAACATAAATTCGGTGTGTTGTTGAAATTCCAAACTCTAACCATGATAGTCTACTTTGTTTTCTTCGGTATTTGATATATACGTAAGTACCATAATGTTCCTTGATAGTTCAAACTCCAGCCTCGATAATAAACTATTGTTTCATTTTTTCCAAGTTATTTGAAACAGTAAGATTTCCATTTTCTTTGTAATTGGAATATATGTTTGTTAGTCAGAAGTTGTAGATCTAGTTTCTACACTAAAGTATGTAAGATGAATATTCTATATGATTGACTGATTTAATGAGGTTTTGGGACAAACACTTGGTTCTTGATTTCATATAAGTGAAAGTCTAGTGTGAGTGTGAAGGTTTGTTAATCGTCAGTGCATTTTAGCTAAAAGTGTTATTAAGTGGGTAATGAACTGCAGAGTAAATATAGACAATTTATACATGTTCTACGAACGGAAGGGCTAAGCCTATAACACGACAGCTTGAAGCTGGTACTGTAACTGATTGAGACAAATTTATTTTTTATGGGTACTTTTGATGACAAGTGTAATAAAAAAATTATTTTGTAATGATATCTCACTGCATGCTGTAGCTGTTATATTAGTTATTGTACAAAGATATATTTTACGGTAGAAAAATACAAAGTAACTGAATTGGTATTAGCAGTAACACTAAATTGATAAATCGGATATAATTTAAAATTGAATTAAATATCAGAGAAACTATCCGAAATAGGAAAACAAAGATGTCGTATCAAACAAGAGAGCTGGTCCAGGTCTTCAAATAATGAAGTACTGGCAGATGTTTTGTAAATCTGTGTAGTTTAAGCCTAGATAGCGTTATTGGTATGTAAATAATTATGCGGATATATAAGTCTCAACCTTACCTCAAATATTACTCTTGGAAAGGGTGTCATAAAACAGCGAAACGTATATAGATTCTTCTAAGAGCAGGTCTCTGTTTTAATAACTATTTATTGTGTAATAAATTTAACGTTGTAGGCCTTTTACTTGTATAAAGATGCGTTACTCAAGTGTCGTTTTAAATTGTTTATTCTCAAGTACAAAGCTACGTAACTTATTATATTTAAATGACTACAACATGGGAACGTCAATTAGATGCTGTCCTGCAAAATATTTGTACCTTGTCTTTTTTTCTCTCCAAAAACTGTAATTGTTTTTTCGAACTAGGTCAGGCTTGGCTATATACTGTGTCCACCGCGGGGAATCGAACCTCAGGTTTTTACGTTGTAAGTCTGTAGGCATACCATTGTCCTGTCAGGGGGAAAACTTTCTAAACTTTATTGATTTACTTTCATGAAAGTTAGTATTGCTTAGGACATCTTCAGCCTTTATTATAAGAAAGATATTTTTGTATCGTTGACACCAAAATACATGACTAAACAAGTAACCACTAAAAATAAAAATGAAAATAATCACTTTTAACCACTTTTACTTCCATATTAATCAATTGTTAGATTTTAACCAATTAAGCTATGGGAGGGCAGTCGATCACAGAAATAGTCACACTATTAATAAAACAGAAAATTTTCGCTAGATAAATTTGTTTAAGATTCTAATGACAGTAAAAATCAACTATAAACACAACGCAAAAGTAAAAAAAAATACTTTTTAAAAATTACAAAAGCGTGAACTTTCAATGAGAAATTTGGCATTCTTTTATCTCTGACCAGCTAAAAAAACACACTGTCGATGATTCAACGAGTTGGACACACATTTTTGCGAAATGACCATTGACCAATGGACTGCCCACACAGGAATTAAGCTAACCATTATGAGTTTCGCAAAAGAAATAAAATAGTCACCTAACTTTCACATATTGCTAGCCTACAGACAAAAACTATTCATTTTTGAATATTTTATGGTAATTAAGTTTATATCAAATTTGTCTTTGTTTTAAACTGTCAAAAAAAAACAATGTTTGATTTAATCACCAAAACTTCAGTAGTTGTAATACAGCAGTGTTGTCAAAGTTTGTTGTTAAAGGCCAGTGGAATGATATTCACGGTATTATTTACAGATTTTGTAATACTTTGCCTGTAGAATACAATTTCCTGTACAACAGTTTAGGATAAACAAAATAACTTACTTCTGAAGTTGGGACTTCCTCTAGCTTTTCAGAATTTTTTATGGCAATTATAAATTATTTGTAAGTATTTAAACTACGTTGAATCAATATTTTCACTTCTGAACAGCTGCAAAATTTTTGTTTTTTACAATGGTAACCTCCTAGTGGTATTTCTCGGCCAAGTTGTAAATGACCATAAACCGTTTAGGAAAATAGTTTCAAAAGAGGTCTATAACATGATATCAAGGGTAATTTGAAAATCATTTAAAATAAGACAATCCTACGTTAGAATAATGTAGTGGTTAAAAAATACCTAAGACGGAAGCTCTTATTTTTATTTTTTTAGTTTGGTATACTAAATGATTCATCTAATATAATTGATTAGCATATATCGGTAATCTTCCAACTCTACTCAGATCGTGTACCATTTAAATGTTATTGACTTCACTTCATTACACGATAATAACTTTCTCTCTCTTTTTTTCATCATTACTCTTACAGATTCTCACTTGAAATTGATTCCTTCATTATAATGCTTTTTCAGTTTTCCCATTAAAACTGTAGAGGATGTGTTAAATGGGAATAATAGGCAGAAAGTCTGTCAACTTTCAATCACTTCTGAGGGAACTTGAAATGAGGCTATATTAACAGGTTAGCCAAGAGCTGAAACCAACGAGATAATTATTCATTTAAAAATAAAAACAAATAAAGAGTAATTCGTACAATTGCTATTTACTTCAAATTTGCATATATATAAATTAAGATTTTAATAGAAAAAAATATTACAAACTTCCCAGAAAGTACTGACAACTAAAAAATAAAAGCTTAAGGGCTTGGGATATCTGTTGACATTCTTAATTGAACATGTAATCATTTTGCATAAATAAAATCATTTGTATAAGTCCAATGAAAGCAAATTGGCAAAACGTAAAAAAGAAAAAAAAATGTTTACGTTATCAGGAGTAAAGATCATTTTCTCTAATTGTATTGTGAAAAATGACAAAATCTCTCCAGTATGCACAATACACTCTAAAACTCACAAACCAAAATGAAATAGTTGCTACTTCTACTAGAAAACAGCTACCTTTCTCTTAGTTTTACAATAAATTTAAACTGTTACATGTTGCACATAACTTAGCTCAAATAATGAAACACCTAAGATAACCAATACTAATAATCTGAGACATTTTGATAAACTGATATTTTTATTAACCTTATAAAAAGTAAATATTCTTGTACTACGGTATTGATTCTATTCACAATAAATATATTAAGCCTTCCATTACAGAACATCTGAGATTAACAAACTTCCACTCATACAGTTCAAACTGATAAACAACTATTCAGCACACTCATACACAAATCATGGTACTTTCTTACACTGCAATGTTTGTCTGCACCAATTAACAAGATTTTTTAAGGACATTTCTGTTAATGCTAAGAACTGTTCACATATTATCCAAATATAGCTATAAAGTAATAATCCAAGTTTTTTTCTCTCTCATAACTCCAGCTATCTATAGAATAAAAATTTATGATTTTTGACTTCTTCTAAAATGTCTTTGAATATACACCAGTGTCTTTTCTACCAACTGTGTTTAGTTAACCATCAGCTATCTATAGAATATGATTTCTTTAAGTCACTCATATGTATTTTTGACTTCTTCTAAAATGTCTTTGAATATACACCAGTGTCTTTTCTACCAACTGTGTTTAGTTAGCCTAATGGTTAACATGTCAGACTCCACAGTGAATAGTCTAGAGTTCAAGTCGTGATACTGCTGAACGTGTTCCCAACTTTCACTTATAGTTGCATTATACCACTGATACTAAATCCCTTTTTTGGATGAATGAACTGAACAAAGTACGTGAGGTGAGAGGTTCTACTATCTGGCTACATTCCTTCTGGTCAATAGTTCATAATATGGGATAGCTATATCAGAACCCTAAGGATCTCTAACTTGATGCAATATTAATTTAACATTCACACATTTGTAAAATAAATTCAATTAACCCTTTCGTATTTATTATATTTGTTTGTTGTCATAGGACTTATCGTGGACTATACTGTGATGCAGTGGCTGAAAGTTAAACTAAGACGAAATATTAAAAAATAATGTATAGGAATTAATATAAAATGAAAAAGAAGTAAATCCTAATATTTAGATAACTAATACCATGAAAAAATTAGCATGAATTTCATTTTAACTTTATGTTCAGTCTAGGAACATAACTTTCTGTTTTATTAATTTTTCACTTAAATTAGTTTGTATTTATTACATTTATTTGTTTTTATCGAACTTTAGGTAGGGTATACTGCCAGTCTGCCATACAGTACCTAAAAGTAAGAAAAAAAAGTACGATATTAAATTAAAACGAAAAAAAAAAGGAGTATCATTAATTTTGATATAAAAAATAGCAGAGATAAAGTTAACATAAATTATGTATTTACATTACGTTCACCCAGAAAAATAGCTCTTTTTCTGTTTTATTCATTTTCAACGACATTTATTTTGTATTTATTGCATTTGTTTGTTTTCATCGAACTCTAGACAGCCATAAAGTGTTGTGAAGTAGATGATTTTATTTTTATTTCGTTTTGATTTACGTTTATGTGTTATTCAGTCCATCGTTTAGTCAAATTTTTAGTTTACATTTAAGCGCTAACTTTACATCTGGTTAACCACATCAATTTTCAGTTTGCATGAATTATAAGACCGACACCAGATTCCCCTAGCGGTGACTTACAGATATTATTAATATTACAAAAGAATATGTAAATAACGATCACGTGAATTGTAATATAGTAAATAAAACCCTGTCATGAGCTTCGTTAAGTTAGTTCACGAGAGATAGTGAAGACGTGTTGGCTTTAGTTTTGATAATTTTGGAGTTGTGTAAATGTTTTTCAAACTAGATTTTCATTTTATTATTTATAGAAATATTAATCGTGATATTGATGGTATATGGTTCTTTCTTGTCAGTAGAAAGATATGGACATGTTCATTAACTGTATCGATTTGTTTGAAACTTTTAATATTTGACATCGGAGAAGGACACAAAGTACGTAACTTCTACGTAATGCTATTATTAAGGATATGTGTATTATATTTTCTACAAGATGGAAGGAACTGTTCGAAGATACCGTGTGTTACTTCATTCTTGGATTAACAACAATATCGCACATTACGTGTAATTATAGGATGATTTTATGTCTCTAAAGTGAACACTTGTATGTCTCAAAGTGAAAAAAGCAGAAATGTTCATCGTTTTAGGCATTTACAGAAAAATAAATATCGATAGGAGACTTGCAGATTCCCCACTTCACAGGAGGAAAGACTTGTTCTTGTGTCTCTACTCTTCATTTGATGTATCTTCCTAATGACTTGTGTCCTGCTCAATCTAGCTGGTCTTTGAACTCGAGAACTTCATGTAAGGTGAATTAGAGCAGGAAGTTTGAGAGGCTCAAGATTTCAAGAACGTAAACGATTTTTTTTCTTTTTAAGGTATCTTATTAAACTGTAAAGGATTCATGATGTCAGTATAATGAGGGACTTAAAAGTAAGGATACGAAAATTGGGAATTTAGACGGAGTGACTAATGTAATCACTTCTGTTTTCGAAAGGGGAAAGAATGTGAGGTAGCAACTTCTGTTTTTATTTCGTTATGGTTTTGTTTACAGTTCATTTATTTCTTCTATCGTTTAGTTAACCTATACAATTTTAGTTTTACGTTTAAACGCTACTTCGCATTCTACTTAACTACGTCATTTAAAGTTAAGCTCGAAACTTTTAACTTTCACTTAAACGCTAACTCACCTTCAAGATAATTAAATCAGTTAAGTTTATATAAATTTTGAGACTGACACCAGTTTTTCCTTACGGTGACTTTGATATTAATGTTGCAAAAATAGTAAATAATGGTAATATAAATTTTTAATCTTTTAAAAAAAAATAACTTTAATGAGCTTCAGTAAATTGGCTCACAAGAAATAGTGGGCAAGTTTTATTTATTCGATGCTTTAATAATTTTGTTTTGTACATTTCTTTTTCTTATTCCTTTTACTTATAGAAATGTTAATCCTGATATTGATGGTATATTGTTATTTCATGTTAGTACGAAGTTCTGGCCATGGGCATATTCCTAAACTACATGCATACTGTTTGATGGTTTATAATGGATCAAAGAACGACGTTTTGTAAACAACAAATAAAATACCCAACAACACCTTCAACTGTAGATGAACAAACGTGACCATGTCGTACAGAAGTCAATATCCAACGTTGAAAAGCATCGGAATCTACGGCGAGAACCTTTACAACCGTAAGAGTCTCTGACACAATTAAAAGTAAGTAACTCGCTACTATCGTTAAGAATACACCAGTTATATTCTGTAGTAAATCTTACCCAATTTATTCTAAGATCGAATGCACTATTCGGAGTTACTACTTCTGTATTCCATTTTTATATCAATTGGAGATTATATCATGTTAATGATAGAACAATTTTACGTGTTTAAAATGAAAATATGCATATTTTCTTCAGTAAAAACTTTTTCGACACCAGAGGAAATGCTCATCGTCTTCCGCTGTTGCAGGAAATGTCAATGGCGCAAGAAGGCTTTGAGATTGCGCCCCCCCCCCTCCATTAAAATATAGGACTTATTCTGACGTGTCCATATCTCATCCTTCGACTTACGAGTCATGTTTATCTTCTACTCAACCTAGATGGTCTTGATTCAAGCACTCCTTGTAAGTTGAACAGGAAACTAGAGAAGCTGAAGATTCAAGAACATCAATGATTTCACTTTGTAAGGTATCTGTAATAAAACTGTAAAAGATTCAGTATGAGGGTAAGTGTACGAAAATTAGGAACTTGCAAGGAGCAATTAATGTAATCACTTCATTTTTTTCGAAAGGGGAAGGAGTGTGAGGTAGCAAGTTCTATTTTTTAATTCGTTATGGTTTTGTTTTCTGTTCATTTATTATTATTATCCTATTGTTTAGATAACCTTTTAAAATTTTTGCTTGAGTTTAAACTCTACCTAGCATTAGTTAGTTACGTCATTTAAAGTTTGTAAAAGTTCTGAAACTGACACTATTTCCCCTATCGGTGACTTGCAGATATTAATGTTGCGAAAATAGTTTACATGTTAATACAAGTTTTTAATCTTTTGACTAAAATCTGTAATGAGTTTCAATAAGCTGGCTCACTAGAAATAGTGGGTAAGTTTTATTATTCGATACTTTAATGATTTTGTTTTGTATATTTTTCTTATTCCTTTTATTCATAGAAATATTAATCCTGGTATTGATGGTATATTGTTATTTCATGCAAGTAGTAATTTCTGGCCATACTCGTATTCGCAAACAATATGCAAACTGTTTTGGTAGTTGTTTTTTTTATAACTTAAAAGGATATTTTACTAACAAAATACCCAACAAACGAAACTACTTGGAGATGTTACACAGGAGACAATATCCAACGTTGAAAAGCATCGCAAGCGACAGCGAGAAGCTTACAGCCGAAAGTCTTTCTGTCACAGTTAACTTGCTACTGTTATTATTATTATTATTATAAATACATTCATTATCTTCTGCAGTATATAGCTTTATTCTAAAATTTATTCTAATTTAGAATCTATTATCCAAAGTTACTACTTATGTTACTCCATTTTTTTATATCAATTAAAGATTATATCATGTTTATGACAAGACTATTTTATGCGTCTAAAATGAAAATGTACATTTCCTGAGATCTTCAGACACCAGAAGAAATGCTCATTGTACAAATTTTCATAAAATCAAATGGAACTAGAAGTCTAAGATTGTTTCCCTCCCCTCTCAAATAAAATAAATGAGTTATTCTGGTGTGTCGACATCTCATCTTTCTACGTAATGTGCTTATGATAATCTGTCTTCTGCTCAACCGAGCTAATCTTCGAACTCTAGCACTTCCTGTAAGGTGAACCAGATCAGAAGAGTAGAAAGGATCAAGCTGAAGATTCAAGAACATGAACTATTTCTTTGTAAGCTATCTCTACTGAAACTGTAAAGGATTCATGATATCAGTATAATGACTGCGTTAAAAGTAAGGATATTGCAACTGGGAATTTAAAAGGACTGATCTAATCACTTCCTTTGTCTAAATCGCAAGAAGTGTAAGGTAGCAAATTATATTTTGTTATGGATTTTTTTACTGGTCATTTATTCGTGCTATCGTTTATTTAAACTCCCAGTCTTTAATTTACACATAAACTCTAACTGACTTTCTAGCTAATCACGTCAATCTTTAATTTATATAAACTATGATATGTACATGATTATCACGTGATTGTTTCACTTAATTAGCGAAGATTAGCAGTTCTTACAACCTCAATAATTTCATATATATTTATATAATGAATGTTTTTTTTTTCCTTCTAAAGGGAGAGGATTGTCAGGTAAAGAGTTTAATTTTTATCTCGTTTTAGATTTACCGTTGATTTATTATTACTTATTCTATTATTTAATTAAGCTGTGAATTTTTAGTGTACACTTAAACGCTAACTAGCATTATAGCTATTCACATCAATTTTAAACTTGAATGAATTATGATACTAACACCAGTTTCTCCTAAAGGTGACTTGCAGATATTAATGTTCGTAAAGAGTAAGTAAATAATGATCAAATGAATTCAGATCTCTTGCTCTAACTAGTTAATCATGGCATGGCCAGATGGTTAGGGCGCTCGAC
>NW_013668428.1:10282-20191 GCF_000517525.1 Limulus polyphemus | reverse complement strand
CAATCGCACTATTCGTTGTTAAAAGAGTAGCCCAACAGTTGGCGGCGGGTGGTGATGACTAGCTGCCTTCCATGTAGTCTTACACTGCTAAATTAGGGACGGCTAGAGCAGATAGCCCTCGTGTAGCTTTGCACAAAATTAAAAAACTAAACAAACAATAATCATGGCAGATTAGCTGGTCTTTTAACTCGAACTTCCAGTAACCTGAACCAGAGTCGGAACGTAGAGAAAATGAAGCTGAAGATGCATAAACAGGAACGATTTTTCCTGTAAGGTATATGTAGTTAAACTGTGCAGGATTCACGATGTCAGTATAATTAGGACCTTAAAAGTAAAGATACAAAAATTGGGAATTTATAAGCAGTGATTAATGTCGTCACTTCGGTTTTCGAAAGTGGAAGGAATATGAGTTAGCAAATTCTTTTTTTATTTCATTATGGTTTTGTTTACCGTTCATTTATTGTTCTTTCTATTGTTTAGTTAATCTGTAAAATTTTAGTTTATATTTAAACGCTAACTCACATTCTAGCTAATTACGTCATGTAAAATTTGTAAGTTATGAGACTGACATCAGTTTCCCTATCGGTGACTTGTAGATATTAATGTTATTAAAGTGTAAATAAAGTTAATGCATTTTTTAATCTATTGAATATAAACCATCTCGTGAGCTTCAATAAGTTTGCTCACGAGAGATAGTGGAGAAGTATCTATTATTGGTTATTGTTCAATATTTTGTAGTTCTGTACATATTTTGTTTTATTTTTCTAATTCCTTTTATTTATTGAAATATTAATTCTAATATTGACGATATTCTTTCATGTTAGTACGAAGTCCTGACCACGTGCATATCCATAAACTATATACGAACTACTTAATAGTTTATAAGGGGTCAAAGACCGACGTTTTGAAAACCACCACCGAACAGAACTATTTCAAGATGTTTTACAGAAGGCAATATCCAATGTTAAAGTAAGTCTCTCTCGGACACAATTAAAAGTAGTTAACTTAATAGTTCTATTATTAAGAATACACCCATTGTCTTCTGAATTAAATAATTTTACTCAAAAATTTATTCGAAGATTGAATGGACTATCCAAACTCGCTGATTGTGTTATTCCATTTTTATATTAACTTAAAAGATTGTTAAAAATAGTACGATTTTAAGTGTCTAAAATGATGTGTTTTTTTTTTCTCTCTGAAGTTAAAATTCTTTCAACACAATTCTCATTCATCCAGTTTCCTATAACGGTTACTTGTAGATTTCAATGTTTGTAAATAATGATCATATGATTTTAAACCTCTTGGTCTAACTAGTTAATTATTGCAGCTTAACTGGTATTTGAACTCGAGGATTTCCCGGAAGGTAGAGAAGCTGAAGATGGAAGAACACAACGATTTTTCTTTGTAAGGTATATGTACTTAAACTGTGCAGGATTCGTGGTGTCAGTATAATGAGGTCCTTAAAAGTAAGGATACAAAAGTTGGGAATTTATAAGCAGTGATTAATGTAATAATTTCTGTTTACGAAAGAGGGGGGGGGAGGGAATGTGAGATAGTAAATCTATTTTTGATTCGTTATGGTTTTGTTTACAGTTCATTTATTTTTTCTATTGTTTAGTTAACCTATAAAATTTTAGTTTTACGTTTAAACGCTACCTCGCATTCTACTTAACTATGTCATTTAAAGCTTCTAAAAGCTATGAGACTAACACCCGTTTCCTCTATCGGTAAATTGCAGATATTAATGTTGCAAGAGAGTATGTAAATAATGTTAATATTAACTTTTAATATTTTCAATAAGTTGCTCATTATCTCTCGCGACACAAGTGTTATTGTTGGTTATTGTATATCTTTCATTTCCTTTCATTTATAGAAATATTAATCCTCATATTGATGGTATATAGTTATTTCATCCTGGAAAGAAGTTCTGGTCATGGTCTTATGCGTGAACTATATGCAAACTCTTTGACACTTTAGTTTAGAAGCACGTCTTGGAAACAAGTAGCAAAATACCCAACAACACCTTCAACCGTAGATATATAACAAGTATTATCGTGCTGATGACGGGACAATTTTATGTGTAAAATGAAAATATCCATATTATTCTTCAGTTAAAATTCTTTTGACACCAGAGGAAATGCTCATCGTCCTATGTCGTTGCAGAAAAAGTGGCGACAAAAGTCTTGGAGAGTGCCCCCCCTCCTCTCCAATAAGATAAATAACTTATTTTAGCGTGTCTACATCTCATCCTTAGACTTAACGAGTCATCTATGTTATCTGCTCAACCTAGATGGTCTTAGAACTCAAGCACTCCCTGTAATGTGAACCACAGCAGGAAACTAGAGAAGATCAATCTGAAAAGTTAAAAACATAAAACATTTGTCCTAGTATCTGTACTTAACTGTAAAGTATTGATGTCAGTATAATGATGGCCTTAAAAGTAAAGATATTAAAATTTGGAATTTATACGTAATGATTTAATATCATCACTTTCTTTGTCTAAGGCGGAAGGCGTGTGAGATAGCATATTCTATTGTTATTTTGTTATGTATTTCTTTACCGTTCATTTATTATTCATTCTATCGTTTAGTTAAGCTCTGGATTTTTACTTACACTTCAACGGTAATTCACTTTTCTACCTAATGACAACTTTTAATTTACATTAATTATGAGACTGACATCAGTTTCCCCTATCAGTGACGTGCAGGTATTAATATTGGTAAATAGTATGTACATGATTGTTATTTAATTAATGCAGGTTAACTGATATTGGAACTATAACTTCGTTAAGCTGATCTAGAACCGAAAGAAATTCTAATATATAAGAAAATGGTTTCTCCTTATACTGTGAAGTATGTCAGTATAACGTTAAAAGAAAGGACTTCATTATACACTGATTAATGTAATCACTTTTCTAAAGGGGAAAGATGTACGAGGTAGTAAATAATTTTTATTTCATTTTGGATTTGTTTATAGTTTATTTATTCATTATATTATCATTTAGTTAAGCTGTGCATTTTTAGTTTGCATTTTAATTATTCACGTCAATTTTAAATTTGAATTATGAGACTGACACCAGTTTTTTTTCATTGCGGTGACTTGGATGTTGATAAAGAGTACATAAATAATGATCATATTATTTCAGATATCTTTATATAATTAATTATCGCAGCTCAGCCGGTCTTTGGATTTAACTTCTCGTAACCTGAATCGTAGCAGAAGGTAGAGAAGCTGAAGATCGAAGAACACTACGCTTTTTCTTTGTAAGGTATATGTACTTAAACTGGTCAGGATTCATAGTGTCAGTATAACGAGATCATTAAAAGTAAGGATACGAAAATTGGGAATTTAGAAGTGATTAATGTAATCACTTTTTTTCGAAACTGCAAGGAATATGAGGTATGAAATTCAATTTTTTTTTCATTATGATTTTGTTTTCGGTCCATTTATTATTCTTTCTATTGTTTAGTTAACCTGTGAACTTTGTTTTACACTTAAACGTTACCTCGTATTCTAGTTAATTACGTCATTCAAAGTTTGTAAGAGTTACGAGACTGACACCAGTTTCCCTTACCGGTAACTTCCAGATATTTATGTTTCAAAATTGTGTAAATGTAAGAAGCTAACACCCATTAGTCTCTTTCGGACACAATTAAAAGTACGTAACTCACTACTGTCGTTAACAGTACATCACATTTATTCTAATATTGAATTTACTATTCCCAGTTACTTGTTTTACTTCATTTTTATATAATTTATATTATATCATGTTAATGATAGGACAATTTTACGTGTCTAAAATAAATATTTTCTCCAGTGAAAATTCTTTCAACACCAGAGGAAATGCACATCGTCCTATGCCGTCGCAGAAAATTTCAATGGATCAAGAAGGCTTTCAGATTGCGCCCCCCCCTTTCCATCAAAATAAAGGGCTTATTCTAGTGTGTTCACATCTCATCCTTCGACGTAACATGCTGATGAGTCATCTATATCCTCTGCCTAACGTAAGGGGTCTTTGAACTCGAACACTTCCTGTAAAGTGAACCAGAGCAGGAAAGTGGAGAAGATGAAGATTCATGAACATGAATTATTTCTTTTTGTAAGGTATCTGTACTGAAACTGTAAAGGATTCTTGGTGTCAGTATAATGAGGGTGTTAAAAGTAAGGATACGAAAATTGGGAATTTAGGAGTGATTAATGTAATCACTTCGGTTTTCGAAAGTAGTGTGAGGTAGCAAACTATTTTATTTTGTTATGGTTTTGTTTAGTTAACTTATTCTTTCTATCGTTTAGTTTATCTGTCAATTTTTAGATTACACTTAAACGCTAATTCTCCTCCTAGCTAATCGCATCAATTTTTAGATTCTATGGGTTATCAGACTGACACCAGTTTCCCATATCGGTTGCGTACAGATATTAATGTTGATAAAGAGTAAGTAAATAATAACATGAGTTAATCTGTTATAACTACTTAATTAATTATTGCAGCTTAGCTGGTATTTGAACCCGAGGATTTCCCGTAGTCTTATCCGGAAGGTAGAGAAGCTGAAGATAGAAGAACACAACGCTTTGTCTTTGTAAGGTATATGTAATTAAACTGGGCAGGATTCATGATGTCAGTATAAGGAGATCCTTAAAAGTAAGGATACGAAAATTGGAAATTTATAAACGGTGATTAATTTAACCCCTTTCCTTTTTTCGAAAGTGGGTAGGAATGTGAGGTATCAAATCCTATTTTTTATTTCGATATGGTTTTGTTTTCAGTTCATTTATTATTTCTATTGTTCATTTAACCTATAAAACAATTTTAGTTTTACGTTTAAACGCTACCTCGAATTCTACTCAACTACGTCGTTTAAGTCTTCTAAAAGTTAGACTGACACCAGTTTACTCTATCGATAACTTGCACATATTAATTTCTCAAAAGAGTATGTAATTAATGTTATTGAAAATATTAAACTTGTATTAAATTGTGTCACGAGAGATAGTGAAGAAGCGTTATTGTTGTCTATTACATATCTTAATAAATTTGTAATCTTTTATATATTCCTTATTCTTTCTCTAATTCCTTTCATTTACAGAAATATTAATCCTGATATTGATGGTATGTTGTTCTCTCATCTTGGTAAGAAGTCATGGTCTTATGCATAAACTATATGCAAACTCTTTGATAATTTAGTTTATAAGGAGTCGAAGAAGGACGTCTTGGAAACAAACAACTAACAAAATAACCAATGTCACCTGCAACCGTAAAAGGACGAACAGAACTATTTACAGATATTAAACAGACAATATGCAAAATTGAAATGCATCGAAAGCTACAGCAAGAGTTTACAACCGTTAGTATCTTTCGGACACAATTAAAAGTAGTTAATTTACTACTGCTGTTATTAATAATATATTCATTATCTTCTGTATTAAATTGTCTTATTCTAAAATCTATTCTAATATCAATGGACTGTCTAAACTTGCTATTTATGTTACTCCAATTTATTTTCATACTAAATATCAATTTTAATGGTAGAACAATTTTATTTCCCTAAAATGAAGAGAAATACTTTATCGAGAGTACTGTTTCTATATCGGAGAATGTTCATCGTTCTATATCGTTGCAGAAAAAGTGGCGACAGAAGGCTTAGAGTGTCTTCCCCCCCCCTTTCCAATAACTTATTTTGACGTGTCCACATCTCATCCTTCGACCTAACGAGTCATTTGTGTGATCTGCTCAACCTAGATGGTCTTCGAACTCAAACACTCCCTGTAAGGGGAACCACAGCATGAAACTAGATAAGATCAATCTGAAGAGTTAATAACATAACCAATTTGTCCTAATATCTGTACTTAACTGTGGGGGGGATTCATAAGGTCAGTAAAACGATGGCCTTAAAAATAAGAATAATGAAAGTGGGGAATTTATAAGGAACGATTTAATATTATAATTTTCTTTGTCTAAAGCGGAAGGAGTGTGATATAGCATATTATATTGTTATTTTATGTATTTCTTTACCGTTCGTTTATTATTCATTCTATCATTTAGTTAACCTCTGGATTTTTATTTACACTTCAACGCTAACTCACCTTCTAGCTAATCTCATCAATTTTTAATTTACACGAAGCGTGAGACTGCGTCGGTTTCCCCTATCAATGACTTGGAGATATTAATATTGGTAAAGGGTATGTATATCATTTGTTATTTAATTATTGCAAATTATAACTGGTCTTAGAACTCTAACTTCCGTAAAGCTGAACTAGAAATATAAAGTCGAATAAGTATCTGTACTTAAACCATGTAGGATGTCAGTGTAACGTTAAAAGTAAGAACTTAAAATTATAAACTGATTAATGTAATCACTTTATTTTCTAAATGTGGAGGAGTGTGAGGTAGAAAGTTTAATTCTATTTTGTTTTCGATTTGTTTACCGTTTATTTATTCACATCAATTTTAAATTTGAATTATGTTTTTATAGTGGGGACTTTGATATTAAAGTTGTTAACGAGTATATAAATAATGATCACATTATTTCAAATCTTTGGTCTAACTAGTTAATTATTGCAGCTTAGCTGGTCTTTGGACTTAATTTCCAGTAACCTGAATCGGACCAGAAGGTATAGAAGCTTAAGATCGCAGAACACTACGCTTTTTCTTTGTAAGGTATATGTATTTAAACTGGTCAGGATTCATGGTGTCAGTATAATAAAGTCACTATTGGTAAGGGTACTAAAATTGAGAATTTATAATTAGTAATTAATGTGATCACTTCGATTTTCGAACGGGGAACGAATATGAGGTAGCGAATTCTATTTTTATTTCGTTATGGTTTTGTTTTCTGTTCATTTATTATTCTTTCTATTGTTTAGTTAACCTGTAACATTTGTTTCACATTTAAACGCTACTTCGCATTCTAATTTGTTACGTTATTTAAAGTTTCCAAAAGTTTGAGACTGACACCAGTTTCCATTACCGGTGACTTGCAGATATGTTGCAAAATATTTAATGTTTTGAATAAAGACTTTGTCATGATTTTAAATGATTCTTCTCACGTCAGATAGTGATCAAGAGTTTTCGTTATTTGATGTTTTAAGTTTTATACAAGCTTTTTTCTTCCGTTCCTTTTTCATTTATCTATATAAATATTAAGCTGTTATTGATGGTATATTGTTCTTTCGTGTTAGTGGAAAGTTCTGGCCACTGGCTCATTCATACACTATATACAAGCTATTTAATAGTTTTCAAGGGGTCAAAGAATGACTTTTTGGAAACAAAATATCCAACATTACCTACAACCGTAGATGAACGAACAGATATATCTAGAAATATTAAATAGAAGGCAATATCCAACATTGAAAAACATCGGAAGCTACATCGAGAAGCATAAACCCGTTAGTCTCTTTCGGACAAAATTAAAAGTAGGTAAGTCGCTACTATTGTTAAGAATACATCAGATACATTCTGTAGTGAATCTTGCTGAACTTTATTCTAATATTGAATGAACAATTCAAAGTTACGACTTGTGTTTCTCCATTTTTATGTTAGGTTATATCGTGTTAATAGGACAATTTTTAAGTTTCTAAAATGAATTTTTCCAGTGAAAAAAAAATTTTTCGACACTAGAGGAAATGCTCATCGTCCTATGTCGTTCAAGAAAACTTCCATGGCACAAGAAGGCTTTCAGATTGCTTCCTCCTCTCCATCAAAATAAAGGACTTGTTCTGATGTGTCCACTTCTCATCCTTCGACGTAACATACTGATGAGTCATCTACAGTATGTCGTCTGCTTAACCTAAGTGGTCTTTGAACTCGAACACTTCCTCTAAAGTGAACCTGAGCAGGAAAGTAAAGATGAAGATTCAACAACATGAATTATTTCTCTTGGTAAGGTATCTGTAGAGAAACTGTAAAGGATTCATGATGTCAGTGTAATGAGGCCGTTAAAAGTAAGGATAGAAAAATTGGGAATTTAGGAGTGATTAATGTAATAACTTCGGTTTTCGAAAGGAGTGTGAGGTAGCAAATTATTTTCATTTTGTTATGATTTTGTTTACAGTTTATTCTTTCTATCGTTTAGTTAATCTGTTAATTTTTAGTTTACTCTTAAACGCTAACTCGCCTCCTAGCTGATCTCTTAACTTTTAGATTCTATGAGTTGTCAGACTGACACCAGATTCCCATATCGGTCACGTACAGATATTAGTGTTGGTAAATAGTATGTAAATAATAACTTGAATTAATGTGTTCTAACTAGTTACTTAATTATTGCTGCTTAGCTTGTCTTTGGACTCTAGGATTTCCCGTAACCTGAGCCGGAAAGTAGACAATGTGAAGATGGAAGAATATGAACGAATTTTTTTTTTTTGTAAAGTATACGTACTTGCATTGGGCAGGATTCCTGATGTCAGTATAACGATGTCGTTAAAAGTAACGATACGAAAATTGGCATTTTAGGAATGATTAATGTAATCATTTCGGTTTCCGAAAAGGGAAGGAGTATGATATAGCAAATTCTGTTTTTATTTTGTTATACTTTTGTTTACCATTCAATTATTTCTTCTATCGTTTAGTTAATCTGTATTTTTAATTTACATTTAAACGCTAACTCGCATTCTAGTAAACCACATCAATTTTTAAAATTATATAAATTATCAGACTGCAGCCTATTTTCCATAGGGGTGACGTACAGATATTAATGTTGGGGAAGTGTGCACATGATTATCACATGAATTCTGATCTCTTGATGTGAGTAGTTTAGTTAATTATCACACATTAGCTGGTCTTGGAACCCATGAACTTCCGTTAAACTGAACTGAAGCCGGAAGATAAAAACAGATTATAGGAGAAAAATGGAATGATTTCGCCTTCAAATATATCTGTATTTCAGTTGTTAAGGATTGACTATGTCAGTATAATGAGGGAGTTAAAAGTAAAGATACTAAAATTGGGTATTTTAAATAGTGATTAATGTAATCTCTTTTTTTTCTAAAGGGGAAATAGTGTTGGGTAGCAAGTTCAATTTATTTAGTTTTGGATTTGTTAACCGTTCATATATTATTCATTCTCTCGTTTCGTTAAGCTGTGAATATTTAGTTTTACATTTAAACGCTAACTCACGATCTAGTTATTCACATCAATTTTAAGTATC
Organism: Limulus polyphemus; assembly: GCF_000517525.1. Taxonomy (NCBI): domain Eukaryota; kingdom Metazoa; phylum Arthropoda; class Merostomata; order Xiphosura; family Limulidae; genus Limulus; species Limulus polyphemus. The sequence goes on along the minus strand of NW_013668428.1, from coordinate 11,054 downwards.
AGACTAACACCAGTTTCCATAACGGTGACTTGTAAATGTATTGTTAAAGAGTATGTAAATAATGATCATGATTTTAAATCTCTTGATCTAACTAGTTAATTATTGCAGCTTAGCTTGTCTTTGAACTCAAAGACGTCCCGTAACCTGAGCCGGAAGGAAGAGAAGGTGAAGATAGAAGAACATGAACGAATTTTCTTTGTAAGGTATATGTACTTAAACTGGGCAGGATTCGTGGTGTCAGTATAATAAAGTCCTTAAAAGTAAGGATACGAAAATTGGGACTTTATGAACAGTAATTAATGTAATCACTTTCTTTTTCGAAAAGGGAAGGAATATGAGGTAGCAAATCCTATTTTTATTTCGTTATGGTTTTGTTTTCTGTTCGTTTATTATTCTTTCTATTGTTTAGTTAACCTATAAAACAATTTTAGTTTTACGTTTAAACGCTACCTCGCATTCTACTTAACTACGTCATTTAAAGCTTCTAAAAGTTATGAGACTGACACCAATTTCCTGTATCAGTAACTTTCAGATTTTAATGTTGCAAAAGAGTATGTAAATAATGTTACAACTTATTGTAAATATTGATATTATCACGAGAGATAGTAAGTGTTATTGTTTATTTAAAACATTATACACTGTAGTTTTGTAAATATTGTAACATAATTTACATACTCTTTTGCAACATTAAAATCTGAAAGTTGCCGATACAGGAAACTGGTGTCAGTCTCACAACTTTTAGAAGCTTTAAATGACGTAGTTAAGTAGAATG
>NW_013668428.1:8631-10272 GCF_000517525.1 Limulus polyphemus | reverse complement strand
CATTCTACTTAACTACGTCATTTAAAGCTTCTAAAAGTTATGAGACTGACACCAATTTCCTGTATCAGTAACTTTCAGATTTTAATGTTGCAAAAGAGTATGTAAATAATGTTACAACTTATTGGAAATATTTATACTATCACGAGAGATAGTAAGTTTTATTGGTTATTTAAAACGTTATACACTGTAGTCTTGTAAATATTGTATTTTATAATTCCTTTTATTTATAGAAATATTAATCCTGATATTTATAGTATATTATCCTTTCATGGTAGTACAAAGTTCTGGCAATGGGAATACCCATAAACTACATCTAAACTATATAATAAGTTTTAAGGGGTTAAAAAAGGACTTCTTTGAAACAACTAACAAAATACCCAATATCACCTACAACCGTAGAAGAACGAACAGAACTATTTACAGATATTAAACAGACATTATCCAAAGTTTAAATGCACCGAAAGATACAGCGAGAACCTTACAACCGTTAGTGTCTTTCGGACACAATGAAAATTATTTTATTTACTAATGCTGTTATTAATAATATATTTATCTTCTTTATTAAAGTTTCCTTATTCTCAAATATATTCTCGTATAGAATCGACTGTCTAAACTTGTTTATGTTACTCAATTTTTTTTTATATTAAAAAAAATCAATTCAATGGTAAAACAATTTTACTTTAAATTGAAAAATATTTTCTCGACAGAATTATTTCTATACCAGAAAATGCTAATCGTTCTATATCGTTGCAGTAATAAGTGGCGAAAAACGGCTTGAAGAGCGCCTCCCCCCTCTACATTAACAACTTATTTCGACGTGTCCACATCTCATCCTTCGAATTAACGAGTCTTCTGCTCAACCTAGATGGTCTTAAAACTCGAGCACTCCCTGAAAGGTGAACCAGAGCAGGAAACTTGATAAGATCAACCTGAAGAGTTAAAAACATAGACAATTTGTCCTGGTATCTGTACTTAACTGTGGGGGGGGGGATTCATAATGTCAGTATAACGATGACCTTAAAAGTAAGAATACTAAAATTTGTAATTTGTAAGGAACGATTTAATATCATATTCGTTGTCTAAAGCAGAAGTAGTGTGAGATAGCATATTCTTTTGTTATTTTTTATGGATTTCTTTACCGTTCATTTATTATTCATTCTATCGTTTAGTTAAACTCTGGATTTTTATTTGCACTTCAACGCTAACTCACCTTCTAGCTAATCTCATCAATTTTTAATAATGAGACTGACATCGGTTTCCCATATCAGTGACGTACAGATATTAATATTGGTAAAGAGTATGTACATGATTTGTTATTTAATTGTTACAAATTAACTGGTCTTAGAACTGTAACTTCGTTAAGCTGAACTAGAACCGAAAGATAGTCGAATTTGTAAGAAAATGGTTTCTCCTTGTACTGTATCTCTGGTTAAACCGTGTAGGATGTCAGTATAACGTTACAAGTAAGGACTTAATTTTAAACTGATTAATGTAATCACTTCTAAAGGGGAAAAGAGTGTGAAATAGAAAATTTAATTTTATTTAGTTTTGGATTTGTTTAGCCATTTCTCATTCTATCATCATTTAGTTAATCTGAAAATTTTTAATTTGCATTTTAGTTATTCACATCAATTTAAAATT
>NW_013668428.1:5194-7809 GCF_000517525.1 Limulus polyphemus | reverse complement strand
TAAAATGTTTAATTTAGTGTTCTGAATAAAAACTATCATGAGTTTCAATGACTTTTCTCACGTGAGATAGCGATGTAAGTGTTTTTGTTGTTATTCGATATTTTATACACGTTTTTCTTCCGTTCCTTTTTCTATTTATTTATATAAGTATTAAAATGTTATTGATGGTATGTTTTTCTTTCGTGTTAGTAGAAAGTTCTGGCCATTGGCTCCTTCATACACTGTATGCAGCCTATTTGATAGTTTATAAGGGGTCAAAAAAGGGCTTTTTGGAAACAAAATATCCAACATTATATGGAACCGAAGGTGAACGAACAGAAATATCTAGAAATGTTATACAGAAGGCAACATCCAACGCTGAAAAACATGGGAAGATACAGCGAGAAGTTTGTACCCGTTAGTCTGTTTCGAACAAAATTAAAAGTAGGTAACTCACTACTATCGTTAAGAATACATCAAATATTTTCTAGAGTGACTATTACTGAACTTTATTCTAAGACTGAATGAATAGTTAAAAGTTACGACTTGTATTTCTCCATTTTTATATAAATTAGGTTATATTGTGTTAATAGGACAATTTTACGTTTCTAAAATGAATTTTTTTCCAGAAATTTTTTTTTAAACACCAGAAGAAATGGTCATCGTCCTATGCCGTTCCAGAAAATTTAAATGGCACAAGAAGGCTTTTAGATTGCGGCTTCCCTTCCATCAAAATAAAGTACTTATTCTGGTGTGTCCACTTCTCATCCTTCGACGTAACGTGCTGATGAGTCACTTGTGTCCTCTGCCTAACGTAAGTGGTCTTTGAACTCGAACACTTCCTGTAAAGTAAACCAGAGCCGGGAAGTAGAGAAGATGAAGATTCATAAACATGAATTATTTCTTTTTGTAAGGTATCTGTACTGAAACTGTAAAGGATTCTCGGTGTCGGTATAATGAGGGTGTTAATAGTAACGATACCAAAATTGGGAATTTAGGAGTGATTAAAGTAATCACTTCGGTTTTCGAAAGGAGTGTGAGGTAGCAAACTATTTTATTTTTTTATGATTTTGTTTAGTTAACTTATTTTTTCTATCGTTTAGTTTATCTGTCAATTTTTAGTTTACACTTAAACGCTAACTCACTTCCTAGGTAATCCCATTAACTTTCAGATTCTAAGAGTTATCAGACTGACACCAGTTTCCCATATCGGTCACGTACAGATATTTAACATTGATAAATAGTATGTAAATAATGATCATATGAATTAATCTCTTCTAACTAGTTAATTAATTATTGCAGCTTAGCTTGTCTGAACTCGAGGACGGCCCGTAACTTGAGCCGGAAGGTAAAGAAGGTGAAGATAGAAGAACATGAACGAGTTTTCTTTGTAAGGTATATGTACTTAAACTGGGCAGGATTCATGATGTCAGTATAACGAGGTCGTTAAAAGCAAGGATACAAAATTTGTACTCTTGAGTGATCAATGTAATCACTTCAGTTTACGAAAAGGAGTGTGAGATAGCAAATTGTTTTTGTTATGCTCTTGTTTACCATTCAATTAGTTTTTCTATCGTTTAGTTAATCTGTCTATTTTTAATTTACATTTAAACGCCAACTCACATTCTAGTAAACCACATCAATTTTTAAAATTATATAAATTATCAGACTGCAGCCGATTTTCCGTAGGGGTGACATTCAGATATTAATGTTGGGAAAGTGTGCACGTAATTATCACATGAATTCTGATTTCTTGATGTGAGTAGTTTAGTTAATTATCACAGATTAGCTGGTCTTGGAACACAACAACTTACGTTGAACTGAACTAGAGCCGGAAGCTAAAGCCGAATATAGAAGAAAAGGGAATAATTTAGCCTTGAAAGGTATTTGTATTTAAATTGTTAAGATTGACGATGTCGGTATAATGAGGGCGTTAAAAGTAAGGACACTAAAATTTATAATTTTAAACAATTAATCTTTTTTTTTAAAGAGGAAGGAGTGTGAAGTAAAAAGTTCAATTTTTATTTACTTGTACATGTTTTTTACCGTTCATTTATTATTCATTCTCTCATTTAGTTAAGCTGTGACTATTTAGTTTTACATTTAAACGCTAATTCTCAGTCTAGTTATTCACATCAATTTTAAGCATTAGACTGACACCAGTTTCCCACAACGGTGACTTGTAGATGTTAATGTTGTTAAAGAGTATGTAAATAATGATCACGTGATCTTAAATCTATTGATCTAAATAGTTTATTGCAGCTTAGCTGGTCTTTGGACTTAACTTCCCGTAACCTGAATCGGAGCAGAAGGTAGAGAAGCTGAAGATCTGAGAACAACACTTTTTCTTTCTAAGTCTTTCCTTTCCTTTTCTTTCTTTCTGGTCAGGATTCGTGTTGTCAGTATAATGAGGTCCTTAAAAGTAAGGATACGAAAATTGGGAATTTATAAACAGTGATTAATGTAATCCCTTTCTTTTTTTCGAAAGGAGCAGGAATGCGAGGTAGCAAATTATATTTTTTTTTTTTATTTCGTTATGGTTTTGTTTTCAGTTCGTTTATTGTTCTTTCTATTGTTTAGTTAACCTATACAATTTTAGTTTTACGTTTAAACGCTACTTCGCATTCTACTTAACC
>NW_013668428.1:3150-4701 GCF_000517525.1 Limulus polyphemus | reverse complement strand
ATATTTTCAGTAAGTTGTGTCACGAGATAGTAATTGTTATTACTTATTATTAACAAATTCATAAACTGTAGTTTTGTACATATTGTATTTTATAATTCATTTTATTTATAGAAACATTAATCCTGATGTTTATAATGAATTTTTCTTTGCTAGTAGAAAGTTCTAGCAACGGAGATATCCATAAACTACATCTAAACTATACAATTAGTTTCATAAGTAGTCAAAGGACTTCATGGAAACAACTACAAATACCCAACATCTGCAACCGTAGAAGAACGAACAGAACTATTTACAGATATTAAACAGACAATATCCAAAGTTGAAATACATCGAAAGCTACAGCGAGAGGCTTACAACCGTTAGTATCTTTCGGACACAATTAAATGTAGTTAATTTACTAATGCTGTTATTAAGAACATCTTAATTATCTAATGTATTAAACTGACTTATTCTAAAATTTATTCCAAGAACAATGGACTGTCTAAACTTATTTATGTTACTTCATTTTTTTTATATTAAAGAAAATCTGTTTAATGGTAGAACAATTTTACTTGTCTAAATTGAAGAAAAGTTAATTATTTCGATATCAGAAAATGCTCATCGTTCTATGTCGTTGTAGAAAAAAATGACGTCAGAAAGCTTGAAGAGTGCCTTCCCCCCCCCCAGCTCCAAAGAAATGAAATTCTTTTGACGTGTCCACATTTCATCCTTCGACTTGAGTTATTTGTGTCATCTGCCCAACCTAGATGGTCTTCAAACTCAAGTACTCGCTATATGGTGAACCAGAGCAGGAAATTAAAAACCAATCTTTAGACTTGAACATAAACAATTTGTCGTAGTATCTGTACTTAACTGTGAGGGATTCATGATTTCAGTATAACGACGGCCTTAAAAATAAGGATACGAAAATTGGAAATTTATAAGCAGTGATTTAATATCACATTCTTTGTCTAAAGCGGAAGGGAGTGTGAGATAGCACATTCTTTTATTTTGTTATGGATTTCTTTACAGTTCGTTTATTCATTTAGTTGAGCTCTAGATTTTTATTTACACTTAAACGCTAACTCACCTTCTAGCTAATCTCATTAATCTTTAATTTGTATGAATTATGAGACTGACATCGGTTTCCCCCTATCAGTGACGTACAGATATTAATATTGGTAAAGAGTATGTACAAGATTTGTTATTTAATTATTACAGAGTAACTGGTCTTAGAACTAACTTCGTTGAGCTGAACTAGAACCGAAAGATAGTCGAATTTATAAGAAAGTGGTTTCTCCTTATACTGTATCTCTGGTTAAACCGTGTAGTATGTCAGTATAACGTTACAAGTAAGGACTTAATTTTAAACTGAATAATGTAATCACTTCTTCCAAAGGGGAAAGTGTGAAATAGAAAATCCAATTTTATTTCGTTTTGGATTTGTTTACAGTTATTTCTCATTCTATCATCATTTAGTTAATCTGTAAATTTTTAACTTGCATTTTAGTTATTCACATCAATTTAAAATTTTAGTTAGGAGACCGACACCAGTTTCTCATAGCAGTGACT
>NW_013668428.1:0-2372 GCF_000517525.1 Limulus polyphemus | reverse complement strand
TTAATAGGACAATTTTACGTTTCTAAAATGAATTTTTTCCAGAAATTTTTTTTTAGACACCAGAAGAAATGGTCATCGTCTTATGTCGTTGCAGAAAACTTCAATGGCGTAAGAAGGCTTTCAGATTGCGCCCTCCCCTCCATCAAAATAAAGTACTTATTCTGGTGTCTACATCTCATCCTTCGACGTAACGTACTGATGAGTCATTTATGTCCTCTGCTTAACGCAAGTGGTCTTTGAACTCGAACACTTCCTGTAAAGTGAACTAGAGCAGGAAAGTAGAGAAGATGAAGAGTCATGAACATGAATTATTTCATTTTGTAAGGTATCTGTACTGAAACTATAAAGGATTCTCGGTGTCGGTATAATAAGGGCGTTAAAAGTAAGGATACGAAAATTGGGAATTTAAGAGTGATTTATGTAATCACTTCGGTTTTCGAAAGGAGTGTGAGGTAGCAAACTATTTTGTTTTGTTATGGTTTTGTTTACAGTAAATTTATTCTTTCTATCGTTTAGTTTATCTGTCAATTTTTACTTTACACTTAAATGCTAACTCACTTCCTAGCTAATCGTATTAACTTTTAGATTTTACCAGTTATCAGACTGACACCAGTTTCCCATATCGGTGACGTACAGATATTTAACATTGGTAAATAGTATGTAAATAATGATTACATGAATTAATCTGTTGTTCTAACTAGTTATTTAATTATTGCAGCTCAGCTTATCTTTGGTCTCGAGGATTTTCCGTAACCTGAGCCGGAAGGTAGACAATGTGAAGGAAGAATGAATGAATTGTCTTTGTAAGGGGTACGTACGTAAACTGGGCAGGATTCATGATGTCAGTATAACGAGATACTTAAAAGTAAGGATACGCAAATTGGGAATGTAGGAGTGATTAATGTACTCACTTTTTTCGAAAGAGCAAGGAATTTGAGGTAGCAAATTCTATTTTTATTTCGTTATGGTTTTGTTTTCAGTTCACTTATTATTCTTTCTATCGTTTAGTTAACCTGTGCAATTTGTTTTACGTTTAAACGCTACCTCTCATTCTACTTAATAACAATATTTTTAAGTTTGTAAAAATTATGAGACTGACATCAGTTTTCCTTATCGGTGACTTTATTTATGTTGCAAAAGTGTAAATGTTAATATCATTTTTTTTAGGTCTTAAATAAAACTGTCATGAGCTTCAATAACTTGGCGCACCAAGGATGGTGGGAAGTGTTTTTCGATATTTTAAGTTTCGTACATAATTTTTTCTTCTGTTTTGTGTATAGAAATACTAATCCCGATATTGATGGTATATTCTTTTGTTAGTAGGAAACAATTTAAACTGTTTGGTAGCTTAAGGTATCAAAGAAGGACTTCTTGGAAACAACTAACAAAATACCCAACCGTTGATGAACGAACAGAACTATCTAGAGATGTTTTACAGAAAGCAATATCCAACATTGAAAAGTAAGTCTCTCTTTTGTCACAATTAAAAAAAATGGTTACCTTACTACTCCTGTTATTAAGATTAATATATTATTTTCTGCATTAAATACTTTCACTCAAACTTATTCTAATACGGTAAAACTTTAGAAATTACTACTACTTTAGAAGTTTTCATATAAATTAAAAAAATTACCTCATGGTAATCAAAATATGGTTTTACATGTCTAAAATAAATATGTACACTTTCTCCATTGGACATTAATTTCGATACCTGAATCAATGCTGATCATTCTAGGCAGTTGCAGAAAATGAATGCGAACAGAAAGATTAGATATTTTTCCACAACCCAGAAGACTTTGTTCTTGTGTCACCACCTCTCATCCTTTGTATCCAGTTAATAACTTCAGTGTCTAATGCTCAACGTAGTTGGTCTTCGAACTCAAACTTCTTGAAAGGTGAACCAGAGTACGAAGCTAGAGAAGATCAATCTGAAGGTTCAAGAACATGAACGATTTTTCCTTGTAAGGTATCTGTACTGAAACTCTAAAGGATTCATGATGTCAGTGTAAAAAATACAAAAATTGGGAATTTTGATTTATTAATAATATCAACGTGGCTTTTCAAAATGGAAGGAGTGTGAGATAGCAAATTCTATTTTTATTTCGTTATGGTTTTGTTTTCATTTACTTTATTATTCCTTCTATCGTTTAGTTGAACTGTACAACTTTATTTTACATTTAAACGCTAACTCACCTCCCAGTCAATCAAAATAATTTTTATTTCAAATAAATTGAGACTGACACCAGTTTTCCTTATCTGTGAGGTACAGATACTAATTTTTATATAAAGTTTGTATATGGCTTGTAACCTCATGAGTAGTTACGATAGCATTATGAATAAGGGTGTGTCACGTTTATGCAAATACGATGATT
>NW_013668427.1:156511-157795 GCF_000517525.1 Limulus polyphemus | reverse complement strand
GTCAGCGAAGTCACATGACTAGTGTGACTTCACGTTTCTAGAACTATCTTGTTCGTTCATGAATGCCCTAGCATTTACTAGATAGGGTATGCTGGTATATATATAAGAGGGTGACAACGTGACGGAATAATGTGTGTAGGTGATGCGTAATTGAAATGCGGTCAGAAAGAGACGTGTTGTTGAAGCTAACGTCGTTATTATAGTTTGTTATAGCGCGAATGTTGAAGTTGAGTGTATCGTAAAGTTATATTCGGAAAGAATAAACCAGTTTTATTAAGTAAGGACTTGTGTCGCTAAAGTTTCGTCGGAACGAAGCTACGGAAAGTTAATTAACAAACGGAGACGTAACAATGTTTTATGTCTTTTTGGAGTAAGTAATTTAGATTGAACTTTTGACATTAAGCTCTTATGTTGTCTCACTTAGTATTGTTTGTGATGAGGATCTTCATTAAGTAGTTCTGTAGCTTCAGTTAGGAATGATTCATGATAGGGTTCTACATCACACACACACACACACATAATAAGTTACACAAATTTTAATTAGGACTAGTTTCTAAGACCAAAAATTAAGATGACTTGCATTATATAGATGTTTAATTGCTGAATCCGAGCGGGAAGTATCTTTATCAGCACAGAAATGTCTATGTTGTTGAAAGGTTACTTTTTTCAATTCAATACTCAATCAACTTTCCTAATATCAATAAATTCTTCTAACATAATTCGCATTTGCCGCTCTGGTTTAATGTTCTTAACATATTATTTTCACAAGTTGATCGTTTGCGTTCAAATGCGATCTTTATATATATATACTAGACCACCGTGACCCGTTGGGTCAACCACAGAGGTTATGAAGAGTTCAAGCTAATTTCAATATTGCACCGAAATGAAGGTTTATTTTGAGATAATTATATAAATATTTCAATCCATTCGTGTTCTTCATAATTCAAGAAAATATATTTGATTGTTGCCATCTTACGCCTTTTAATGAAGATGGGAACATTGACAGGGAAATAATATAATAGCCAATGCTCGGCGAGAGATTTTCGTTTATAAACTTTTGTTGTTGTTCTCGACTTGATTGTTATTTTATTACCTCGTCTCCATAGTTACTATTTGCAAATAGTCAAAAATATTGTAGGTCCATTTTATCGTTGTTCTTTCTACGCGCCGCTATAACACATTTTCGTCTCATTATTTAATTTCTGTTGTGCATATATTGTTGTATAAACGAAGTTTTATAATAATGGAATGTACGAAAAGTGACCCGAAAAACGAAGCTAACTC
>NW_013668427.1:141624-156018 GCF_000517525.1 Limulus polyphemus | reverse complement strand
ACAAACAAACGATCTCAGAGTTTTAGTAGTATATATAGATAGATACGTAAAATCCATATTATCTCACAAAGAATCAAGATGTATTAATTGTTAAAAATGTGAATTAAAGTTTATTTAATTTTTAGTTTTTTTTACCTTTAATAACTTTAATTAACTTATAAATAATTTAGATTCATTTGCTATGCGAATAAATATCTAAATATATTTTGCTATATTGACCCTGTGCTCCTCTAGGGTCTTACAAAGACAGTTAGTCGGATTACATCTTTTTATGTGTGTACAGTTAAAAGAAGGGTAAAACCCTGTGAATATGAATCAAACAGTTGTTTTGTATTCAACTGTAATATCGCAGCATCTTTAATAACTGAATATATTTGACGTTTCCACAGCTTCGAAGCATCTCCAACATTTATGAAATGATATTTATTTGCATATAAATGCTACTCATATTGTTTCTATAGCAAAATTGTTCTTTTAAAGTACAGGGCAAAACCGAAAGTGAAAACAAAAGGAATGATGTTTATTCAACCCGAAGTTAACTTGTGGAGGTTATTTCAACCCGATGTTAACTTGTGGAGGTTATGTAATACTAAAAAAAAAATATTGCTAAAAATCTGATAACTCTGCTATTTCTATCGCCATCTGGTGGTATAGTAAGACATTTACTAATTTGGAACAGGGATGTGTTCCAGTTTGTTGCTAGTAAGAAATTATATATTTGCACTTATAAACTTTATGCTTATATCCAAGGTTAATCCTAACTTACAATTTCTCGTATTAAACGAAAGGCTTCCTGTGTAGTGACTCTTGGTAAACAATAGCTAGAACTGAAATATTGTTTTCACATGACTTTGATTTTGAACCCAAAATGAACAAATTCAGAGGAATGTGAAAAACACATCTGCATATTTGCCTAATTTTTATCACAAATGTTAGCCTTATACACATATATATGCGTAGTTTCAGATAATCTTTTGTTTTTGATCACCCTGCCCAACTGAAGAGTTATGGTATCAGGGTCGGCATTAGGCCATGGGGGGGGGGGGGCGCTCACCCTACATTTTACTCTGGCTCACCCATAGCGGTTTAAAAGATCCTACTATCAGTTTTAAAAACCGTTTTCTTATTTTCATATAATGTTGAGTCAGTACTTTAAGTGTTTGTAAACAATAAATACAACAACCAAGGTGAGTTTATGAAGTAACAAGAATAGGGTACTATTACGTCTCCAATAATGTACGTATAGAACTTTGTTATTTACGTTAATAAAACCAAATTATCAAACCCAAAAACAGCTCTGACAAATAATGTGACATTCACATCAACGATTACTAACAAAAACACCAACTCTTAAAAACAACTAAACCATAAAATACTTATACACGGAATAAAGATCGCTCGTGTATTGATGAGAAAAACAACTAGTTATTCATAATATTTATCGATCTTGAGGAAACTGTTAAACAAAATTTTACTATTCTCATCACATTATCTTTCCTGTTTTAATATAATTCTTAATGCTTTAGTATTAACTCGAACGACAACAGATTTCTTGGGAATACTTCTGGTTAACTTTAAATAATTTAATAATGTTAAGATGTATAGATTTCACATTTATTGTTGAATAGATCTTTCAAAAACCCAAAAATTAGATTCACATGATATATTATACTTATAGTAACCAGAATTATTCCAGAATCTGTATAAGGTCGAAATAAGATCCTAAGATATTGTCTATAAATCACAATATTAAAAATAAATGCACAATGATCTTTTCAAGATATACTTTCCGAAAACGCTCAAGTTATTCGTTTTTTATTGTAATTTGCCTACATTTTATTCTTACGTGTTTTCTACGTTTCATGAATAGTTGATATCGTGTGAAATCATGTAAAATTTAAGAATATACTGACATCTAACGTATTAAACACAGTTCTTTTGTCTCTCTTTTGCAGCGTTTTTCTTTCTTTGATTGATTACGAATATTTTTGTCTTATATGTTTTCAGAGCGTTCATTTAATATCTCGAACTGGTGAGAACATTTCAAGCCGACGGTTTCAAAGCCTGGCTATTTGCAGTAGAAAAGTTGGAGCTCAAAGCATTGCAGGTTCATCAATTTATGACTTCCTCAAACAACTGGGTGTGAGTGGTCAGCACCTGGAGGATAAAGTCAAAGAAAGATGGCAATTTTCAGAACCAAACATTAGTAGATTAAAAATCCTCTAAATGTGTGGGTAAATCTGACTTAATGGATAAGAGTGCTTGTTCCACTAATTCAAAGGGCGAGGTGTCAAATCCCGACAGGGACATAAAAAATACCACCAGCAAAGAAATGTTAGTGATGATCATGGGCTAAAAGACTGGAACACTGGGGAATACAAGAAACAGGAGCAGTATGCTATCAACTCACATTCCCTTGCAGAAAGCCACAATGCAAGCTACTAAAGAAAAAAAAATAGATGTCACCAAGAACTGTGGGTGTGGACAGAACGCAGGTAGCCCAATATGAGCTTTGAGCTAGCAGTCAACAGTAAAAACATTTTGCCATAGATAAAATAAAGATACCTAAATAACAGGTGATTATTTCTTTGTGAAAATGTGTATCCTTTATTCATAAACAAGCATTGCAAGCCTTGCTATAATACCTTTCAAGCATGGCAAGCCTTGGTATAATACCTTTTCAACTGTTCAATGCTGACAATTTTAAGTATCATCTGAATTGCGGCCGAAAGTATCGTTAACGGCGAGGGCAGCAAACTAGACGGCCTGGTGGCTAGGGCAGCGAACTAGATGGCCTGGTGGCTAGGGCAGCAAACTAGATGGCCTGGTGGCTAGGGCGTTTGACTCGCAATCTGAGGGCCGCCAGTTCGAATCCTCGTCACAGATCATGCTCGCCCTTTCAGCTGTGGGGGCGTTATAATGTGACGGTCAATCTCACTACTCGTTAGTTAAAGAGTAGCCCAAGAGTTGGCGATGGGTAGTATTGACTAGCTGCCTTCCCTCTAGTCTATCACTGCATAATTAGGGACGGCTATCGCATATAGCCCTCGTGTAGTTTCGCGCGAAATTGAAAACAAACAAATAAACCTAACTAGTAATTCAGGATGCTACCTATTGCTAGACCTACCTAAAATATCATTATGTAGTATATAATATAGTGTATTAAAAGGGTATTTATGTAAATACACATAGAATAAGCCACATTATGAATGGCATTAAAATATATGGGCTTCAAATTAGTAACTATATCCCAGCGTAAATGGTGAACGTTTGAACGTAATTGGACATAGCCCTAATAGGGGAATTGAATTCGTATGATAAACACTCATGGTAGCAATACCCTCTTTTATGTCACGTTAAACACTTGACAGTGTACAAAAATGCCGAGAAATCAAAATGTTGAAAAATTCAAACAACACCTATGCTAATGGAGAAATTACACCCATGATGCGGTAGGAAGAGGTCTAGATTGCACCTGACCTTCCCAGGTCCAAACAAGGACCTAAATCCCGATGAAGAAGAACAGTGATTCAGGGAAGTCTAATCATTATAAGTTTTTGTTCTTCGGTGTAATATTCTCAGTATTTCTAATCAGTCTTCCATTTCAATTAGTCTTCATTCGTATGTCTGTTACTTCAATTATTTTAGTTCTACTCTATGTAGTTAAGCTTACCCTTCATCAGAAGCTCTTATCAATGAACTGTTAATCATTATGAAAACACACACAAAAAGTTTTGTTAGTCTTCATAAAACCAAAGGAATATGTATAAACTATTTTCAACCAAGAAATACTTAAACTTTTGTAAATTATTTGTATTTTATTATTGTTATTAAAATAGTTTTTCCGAGATGTGAGAAAATCATTCTTGAAAGACCATTGTGGTACACAATAGAGATAGTTTTGAATATTGTCTAATATACTTAAGTAATATTTTACTGCCAGCAAGTTAATAAAGGAGAATGAAAGGTTTTGGTGAAAGAAACAAAACAAAAAACGTAGAAACAAATTCTAAAAAGTGGCCAATGAGATGGAAGGATCAAAGATAATTTATTGTGGTTTTAAACCACAATATGTTTAATAGCGAGAAAAAGTACTGCAGTCTGGAGTAATTACCGGCCTGAACATTGATCACATCGACTGAATGTCCATTGAATGAAAGTCTAGAACAAAGTTCCAAACTCTTAAAAATTGCCACTGTCAACAGTAAAGTGAGGACTCTTTGAAATGAGACGTTTTCTCTCCATACGTGACATTTTTATAGCCGTTTCATTGGTTCGTACCCTTTTCTTAGCTATAGCTATCTTATAAGTATATTTTAGTACTATAAAGATGGGGATTACTACATGTCGCTTTTATTACTGCTATGAAAGGAGAGTGTTGGTCGAAATTTAACCCTGAACACACTGAATAATTTGCTTTCTGCTTATATGTTTTCAATTATATGACTTCTGTTTGACTTGTGTTTTTTTTTGTGAGTTTCACAAGTATTAGCACTACTTTAAAATATTTCCCAGGTTTAAAAGAACGGATCCAATAAATCTACTTACCAAAACATCATAAGTTAGTTGCAGACGTTGTATAAAAAAAACTCTAATGTAAAGAACTAAACATACCGCATTGAGTTATAATGAATTCAGACATTATTAGTGATAACCTTTTTAAACTTTATATTTGAAGATTTTGTTGTTAGTGAGCATAATCAGAAGGAAAATAGAATAACATAGAGCGCTATTTTAGAATTTCCGCAGCTCATCTTTCCCCTTTTGTATAATTTGTTGAGAAGAGAGCAACTTTAAAAGCAGCAACAGCTAAAACAAAAACAAAACTGAACTACAAACTTTTACCACCATTCCAGTCAATGAAACAGACGATGAATATTTGGTGTGGACTTTCACACCGAAGAAGGTAATGATATCCTAAACCTTTAAACAAACTATCTTTTCCATAACAACAGGATAAAAATAACGTTTCTCATAAGCAGAAGAATATATTATAACCTTTCAGCCAAGCAGTCTTTCTCGTAATCAGAATAAGATCATATCTTAGACTAACCTTCCCGACAAATGACATTTATCATAAACACAATAAGAAATATTAAAGCAATCTTTTAGACAAACAGCCTTAACTCGACTTCTAGATAGCGTCAAGAAGGACATTGTGATATTCACAACAATATCACAAGAAATTCTCTTCTGCGACACCGAATAGAATATATTGAATTATTAAATTGCTATAAGCCTGAATATCGAAAAAATAACTGAAAATTTCAAGATGGGAAATGTTGAAACTCTGGTTAAGAAATTACTTCTTACTGATCTGGTAGTTCTTTTAAATGATATTTGTCTATAGTATTTAGAAATTACTGTGAAGAAAGTTCCGACAAGGAAAACATAGTGTTATTTTTATAGTAGTACCTACATAAATTTGTATTAATTTGTGGTAAGCCAAAATTCTTGCATTCTTATAAAAGAGCACTAATCAGCCAATTTTGCTGATTTTTTAAAGATATCCTTTTTTTTTACAAATTTGTAAGAACTATTTATTTCATGTAAAAAATCAGTTCGGCTTTATATATATATATATATATATATATATACTGATTATTTACAATCAGTAAATAAAAACAACGACCTTCTCTCGTAATGTGTAAATACTAAATATCTCGATCTCCTACACGGTATATTTCATATTAACAAAAAGTTCTGATTTGGAATATACTAAATGTGGTCTAGACAGTGTAATAACTTCAGTCTGATGTGTTACTTTATCTAGCAAAGTATAATCATAGAAGTTATCTACTGTTTCATGGGATAGTTGCATTGACAAAAAGATGTTGAGAACATTAAAAGCAGAGATTGTAAGTTGCTGATGAGCCACTGTGGCACGGACTTGACAAGGAAGCAAGAAGTGAGCGAAGCTCTAGACGATAATGACTGCACCATCGAATACTACTCCGATTTGATGTAAGATGAGGATAAGAAAAATATCGAACCATCTCTGACTGTTTACAAAGAGTCAGAGGAAGAATAACGCATCCAGACACACTGTCACAACAACGGTGTTGACACACTAGTTATTACAGTTGAAAGTCTCGGCAATCAGGGAATCGAACAGGGAATTGTTCTTCTTACATTCCGAGCTACCTCGTGAAGCCCCACAGTTGGCTCAGCGCTAGGTCTTGGGGCTTATAATGCTAAATGTCGTGTTTCGATATCCGTGGTTGGCACGTCACAGATAGTCCATTGTGTAGCTTTGTCTTTAACAAGAAACAAACAAACAAGCTACCTGATGAAATGATACAATATTACTTCAATGTGTTGATTTAATTTTCATTAAGTTTCGCGTTTAATACATGGGTCATTTAGCGACTTGACTGGTATTTCTTCGTTTGGAATAGTATGAATACCCCTTCCATTCTTCAGCTTCTTGAGAGATGTGACAATTGAATGGTTACGCCGTGGAATCTACTTTTGTGCGAATTACTATTGCTTTTCAAAATAGAGGTCTTTCTTGATTATGCTGTGTACTTTTGCCTGGAGCACGTGGACGGTTTTTGCCACTGACTTTTGCTATAGTGCAGCACTTTTATTACTACGTCTAGAGTACGACTTGTACCAGGTCTCTTTATGGATGGTCCTGGTGTCCCAAATAAATGCATATTCCTTTGTTTTCCTGTGCTGTTGAGTGCAAGGAATATCAACCATCTCTGAAATTCTAAGTCCCTGATCTGAACAAATCTGAATGTAAGAATATTTTCGTGAGTAAGGATTGTTACATAGCCTTCTCACAAGCAATCAGTTTCTGTTAGCATCACACTAACTAAATAATGCTAAAAATGTCAAAATGTAGTACTCGTACATCCAATTCCACAACTGCTTTATATCTGCTGTGATTGTCACGTGACACGCCGGGTTGCTTTATGTATCAATATTTCGTTGAATATCTTATGGTGTCATACTTACATGTAATGTTCACAATCTAATACCTTACAATATTTAAAGGATTTATTTTTAAAACTAAAAGTTTTTAAATTTTTTTGTATTCCATTTAAAGAGTCGTATATTTTGATTTGCCTTTTAAAGGCCCATCTTTTCGCTTAAATGTTAACTATTTAGTTACAATTTATATTAGCTGGGTGTGGACGCTCGTCCTAACTGGGAGTGTAAGATGCGCATGGTTTTCACTTAGTGCATTCCATGTGGTTTCAGGCTATCCTGTTGGCCCCCCAGTGGCACAGCGGTATGTCTGCAGTCTTACGACGCTAGAATCCGGGTTTCGATACCCGTGGTGGGCAGAGCACAGATAGCCCATTGTGTAGCTTTGTGCTTAGTTACAAAACAAACAAACTATCCTGTTGTATTTGCTTCCAGTCTGACTGATAGTTATGATTTTCATGTTATTTTTCTAGGTGGTATTAAATTAGTGCCAATTTAAATTAGAGTCGACTTAAGGACTTAAAAAGGACAAGTGGGACGAAGATTGTAATATACAAATACCGTGTATCTCACTCTTGCATAGTATATATTTAATATTTACAAGATTCCTAATTTTTAAAAAACTAAATCGTAACACAGAACATACAAATTCTAGTAGATGTAATGTACCAGCTTGACCCTAGGTGCCCCCCAGTGGCACAGCGACATGTCTGTGGACTTACACCGCCAAACTAGCTGTTGACTAGCTGCCTTCCCTCTAGTATATCATTGCTAAACTAAGGGTGGCTAGTGCATATAGCCCTCGAATAGCTTTGCGCGAAATTCAAAATAAACCAAACTTGATTATATTTATATACTGTTACTTAGATAAAGTTTATATATATATTTATTTCACTGTAATGCATAAATCCACCACCTAGTGATATTTTATCATCAGGCAAATAAGTGTTCGTTTTTATTTGTTTCCACACCGCGTTTTGTTTCTTTCTTTTCACCTCCAACACATCACTATACCTGACATTCCAGATTTCCAATACTGCGAAAGCTGGCTAACTGTGTACTAAGTTAATCCTTGGAATATCCCAAGAGCTTATAAACATGTTACGTTCAAAGTAAAATTATCTTTCTGCTTATACTGACCAATAAAAACCACTGTATCCTCCCAGTTTTCGAAGCGACCAGCGTGCACGCCGAAGCAATACAATAATCCTAACATGCAAATATAAGCATTAGAATGGCCTCTATGGTGTATAACGTCATAGGTAGGGATTACTGAATAGTAGAGCTGACTACATCCTTTCACAAGATCGCTTGACTAAAAGTAAAAAAGTACAGGAAAATTTTGAAAATGTATAGATTAATATAACTGAATAAAAATATATTTCTATCGTAATTATGGACGGGTAAATGCTATCAATTCTCAGAGCCACACTTACGGCAGCAGACAATCAGTCTCACTCTGAACATTTATGCTTAAATCAACGACTAATTGGAATAACGGAGACAACTAATAAATGTGTCGTACTAACAACGACAGAATACTAATCTCTGAAAATATTATACTTAAAGCAACGAGTTTTTAACAACTAATAACATCACAAGGACTACCTGTAAATGTGTCCCAGTTACAACATCAAGATAAATAACTTCTAACAAATTTACTATTTAGAAAATAAAAGGAATAATTCCTTAGAATATCATATTCCTAGGTACCACAGTAGCTTCCCAGTGGATCAGAGGTAAGTCTGAGGGATTATAACACTAAAAATTGGGCTTCGATATCCGCAGTGAGAAGAGCACAGATTGCGTAGCTGTGCGCTTAACAAGAAACAAACAAAAAATATTAAAAGAAAAAATCAATAAAGTCTAATATTTGAAAAATCAAGGAGATAACATTCAAATGTGCCATAATTTTAGTCTACAATTTAATCTCTAATAAAATAATGAATAGATTATTAAATTCAAATGTTCGGCTTGCTTCAAGTGTGAAAAAAAAAAGTCATTTTGTCCCAAAACAAAATACCTGATTTATTAAAATCAGCTTAATACTCAGTTGCTTTTAAAAGAATTCCTTAGATGAATTAAGAAACATAGTTTAAGTGTTGTTTTTTCTGTACTTATAGAAATATTTTAAATCTATATTGTAAACTCAACCTTATAAATATTTGACTACTTTTAACCTTGTATAGTTTCTTGCACATTAAGTACAGTAGATATTTTTGAGAAATATTATATGAACATAGAGCTCATTTATAGCTAATAGTTCTAAACAACATTAACATAATGGTGTGGAAAATATAAATGAGGCTGCACATAAAAATATCTACGAATATTTGCATAAAACCAACATGCTACCGTGTTTTCATGAGGCGGTATAGCATGTATGGTAGCGTTATCTTTTTCCTCTGATATACATATCACATTAAGGATCTATACAAACATTACCGGAGGAGCTTCACGGAAGTACCTTGAGCGATCACATAATCGTGAAGCACGTATTTCTCTAAGTAGTCTATAGGCATTGCATCACTTTGACGTAAGAAATAATGTGACGTCATAACATATACGCAATTAAGCACTGTAAAGTAATTTAACATCAAAGAGAAATAAAAAAATTAAACATGACTTATTAGGAATTCATGCAAGAGTTTATAACTTTCTTTGTTAGTCATGTGAAGCCCATTTATTCATATTATAACACTTAAACATGACTTATTAGGATCTCATGCAAGAGTTTTGTAACTTTCTTTGTTAGTCATGTGAAGCCCATTTATTCATATTATAACACTTAAACATGACTTATTAGGATCTCATGCAAGAGTTTTGTAACTTTCTTTGTTAGTCATTGTGAAGCCCATTTATTCATATTGTAACATTTAAACATTACTTATTAGGATATCATGTAAGAGTTTTGTAACTTTCATTGTTAGTCATGTGAAGCCCATTATTTCCATATGGCAAGAGTTGTATTTTATTTCTGAATTATAATCCAGTTTTAGATACACAAGAAATCCAAAAGTGTTCAATACTAACAAATACGGGACAAAATAAAAGTAAAAGAAAACTTTATATAGCAGATAGTATTTTAAATCTCTAAAAAGTATGAAAATAAAAAAGCCTGTAGATACATATTTTAGGGAAACATTATTCACTGTAGGCAGCTGTAACTTTCTTTTTGAGTTACTAATACTCGCTGTGTTGCCCCCCCCCCCCCAACGGTGGTTCAGCGGTAAGTCTGAGGGCTTACAACGCTAAAAATTGGATTTCAATACCCACTGTGGGAATTAAGAGAACATATAGCACATTGTGTAACATTGCGTTTAACAGCAAACAAACTCCACATTTTTGTTGGTTTACGTTTCTCAAACATGCCAGATATTTTAATACTATAGCATATCCAAAAACTTGATGTTAGGAATTATCAATATTAGCTTTGAGTAAATTCCCAGGTTATAATAGGAGGTAAATACACAATACCGTGTAAAGTATTCTACAATGAAGTTAAGATCCACTATTGCGAAACAACATATTCATATCAAAAACAAGTTTCGACACTTTCAAGAGTCCTCTTCGAATCAGCTCAGCGGTAAGTCTGAGGGCTTATAACGATTAAAATTGAGTTTCGATACTTGCGGCGGGCACATCACAGTTAGCCCATTATGTAGCTTTGTGCTTAATAAGAAACAAACAAAACACTAACTTTTGTTTATGGAAAATACACGCACAAACTTTATTTTATTGCAGAAGTTCCAAGTTGTTTCAGAACACAAGACGTTGCAGGTTATAAAATCGCAGGGGACACTTTTAGGGAGTCATGGCGCAAATTAAAAAACAGCAACGGAAACATATGCTATAGTACTTTACTATTTTCGTTTGAAAATACGTTGTTCATTTCGGATCCTAACATCTTACTGGTTTTAATGCATTATTACTTAAACAACAGATCTGCTGCGTGTGGGATTTACCGTAGTGAGTTGCGTAAATCAACACTGTGCTTATTGTTAAAGCTTTCTATAGTTTCACGAGTAATAATAAAAGAAAATAAGAAAACGCTGTTCTAGTTTTAAAATTTATATTTACCACTACATGTATGTCCTTCCCCTTCCTAGGGAACTCGTGGATAATCTTGAGGGCTCATAACGATGATGTATGGATTTCGACACCCGCAGTAGGCACAAGGCAGATAGTGTAGCTTAAAATCAAAGAAAGTAAACATTAGAAGTGGATATGAGCCGAATGCTTCAAACATTTGTACAATTTTAATGAATACATTTGATAAATTTATACAGGAAATTCTATCGATTTCTGTATCAACTACAACTTTGAGGGTACGCAGTTCGAGACAATGTATGCACTAGAACATCGTACTGATAAATGACATTATCTTTATCTCTACAACAATGAATGTGTAAATTTTAGTTTTCAGATCTGTCTCCAGAAACTATAAGAAATGTCACGATGGTATACAAGAAAAGCTTTTAGTATTCAACAAACAATATGAATTTAAATGTCGACGTATTTGTTCGACTACATCAGATTTTCTAGCCTGGGAGCTGAGACTTATCTTGACATCTAAATATCAAAGGAACGGTGAAATATGAACGTTTTACTAGTATTTATGATGACTAGGATATTGCGTTTATTGGCATTAAGTGATCCATTTAGTAAAACTTAAGTGATTGTAAATCATAGCATTCAGTGCTTTGCATCAGTAGACAAGAGATTCGGGGTTTATTCGAACCAATAGATTCAGTGGGTATTTTTACCTTAAAAAAACGGGTAATAGTAATTTATATTAAATTAATCTTTTTATGCAAAAAGGGTCAATGTTACTCATTTAACTAAGCTTCTTAAATAAAGGAACTTTATCTCCTGGGTATTTGTTTGCTTTTATTTCACAATTTTCGCGCAAAACTACAAAAAGGCTATCTGATAGACTAGAGAAAAGGCAGTTACTCAAGAGCACCCACTGAACTTTTAGTCTACTCTTGTCTGATCGAATAATGGGATTTGGCCGTCACTTTTAACGTACTCATAATCCTCGAGTGCCATGCTCTTAATAGAGAATTTATATGTACGAGGAATAAAATATTTGTGGGAAATATATAAGGAGAATATATATATATATAATCTAGATTTACTTGTAATTAACATAATTTTAGTTATGTATTACTTTGTGTTTGTTGTAAGCATAAATTTGCATAAATTTGCATAAATCCCATTTCAAAAATGCAAATACTAGCCCATTGCATGTTAAAAAAACACATTAATAAGTACATCATGGAAAAATTCACACTTTACGAGAACCTTTTTTCCTAACTACTTCCATGTTGGTATTCTTGTGAAAAGAATAAGAGATTATTTTATGGAAATTATTTTATTAATAAATTTAAAACACATTAAATGTAACATCGTTTAAGAAAAAGAGGGAGTTTAAAACATATTTGAAGCTTTTAGGTCAAAAACGCGGGAAGTTTTACATTGTTAAGAAGGTCTTGTTAGAGAGATTAGAAACTGAAGAATATCTTGGAAGATACGAAACCTGTATTTATGCTTTTATGCATTGTGTTTTTATTTATTTGTTTTAAACTAACAGTAAAAAGGAGTTTTTAAAAATATTTTTATATTGTTTCATTTATGTACATATCCCATATATATATATATTTCCAATGTCTTGGTAATAAACTTTAATCAAAGGCGTTGTCACATATATCTTTGTGTTAATTCGCAGATCATGAAGTCACAGGGGTCACTTTCTAAAATTCATGATTGCTGTTGCATGATAAACTTAATCAAAACTGAATTATTAAACTTCTCTAATATCTCATGTCTGTGTTTTTGGTTTATCTAAAACTGAATGTGTGTTGTTTTGTTTTTTTCTGTCTGACTTATTCCAATCCCCAAACTGACCACTAACAAATATTCTTCATGCAAGGGTGCGGGTTGTTCTTATTGTAGATTTGTGGATTTCGGAGCTGACGAGCCGGTTCGAATCCGTGAGATACGACAAAATATTTCCAGCACTTTGAGCTGTGATTGTATTATAAGAGTGACAGTTAATCCCTTAACGTATGGTGGATGGTAGAGTATAGAGTATAGAGACGTTGTTCACTGATCCGGTTTGTAGGTTAAGGTTGATAAGGCTGAAAGGGAATCTCCAAAGAGACACCTTTTACTGATCCGGTTTGTAGGTTAAGGTTGGTAAGGCTGAAAGGGAATCTCCAAAGAGACACCTTTTACTGATCCGGTTTGTAGGTTATGGATGATAAGTGCGCTGACTGGCTGCAATCCCCAGTAGTTTCAAATTAGAAATTTCGACAGATGGCTTTATTACCTTTTTTCACAAATACAAATATCTTTTATAAAGATGTTAAAATGAAATTCTCAAGTTTACCCCGATATAAAATTTACCTGTTTAAATATATAATGTTTAAAGTTAGCAGCTTTTCCATTAACTCTCCTATTGCGATATTTTAAGAACTAAATACCAGTTAATAATATGTCTTTTTTTATTACTTTTCTTAGTAGCCTGTTTTACTGGTAGACCGCTAACGTGTAAATGTTGTTGTAGTAATAACATATGAAGCATGTTTTTGTGACGTTCATCGATCAGGTATCTAGTGAATAGTAAAGTGATAATTTTATCTTCTTATTACAACATATCAATAAGGAATAGATCGTGCTACAGTTGATTTAACACTGTATTAGAGCTAAATTCATGTCACTTACTCTTGAATTCTATGAAATTACATAGCATTTCACAGCAGCAACAACAAAGAAATATAAGACAAGTTTAATTTTTTTTCTTTACCTCCATATCAATAAACGCTTGGGCGATCAACTTCATTTGAAATGTAGCTGTTATATCTTTTAAGCTATAGAATATTACGATCTATTGTACACAGGTCTAATTTTTACCTTAATTTTGTAACCTACTGTTTTTTCCGTATAAATGAGAAACGTTGTGTGTTGTAAAGCAGCAAAATCGTTTAAAAACGCACCAGGTATAAAAAATCAATCTGGAACAAAAGTTTGATTGGGAGTTTATTTTAGTTATCTCTGTGACGGATTTATTATTCTATGTTTATTTTAATATCGATGTTTGTTTAAATTAGATTTATATTTAGAAATATGCATAACGTATACTGTTAAATATGTATTGCGAAACTCCCGCCTATTCTCTAAAGTTGTAAAATATTTTCGATGCAAGAATAAACAATATATGTGTGTACGTAAACGCTAATGTAGCTTTGTATTGTTACGTAATCTGAATTTTCGAGAAACTCTCCACACGCCTATAAATATAACAAACGCGACGCGCCAAAACAAACAAACAAACAATATATATTATTGGTTTACTATCGTTGGTATACTATAAACCTCGGAAGCTATAATTGTAATTAACGCTTATTAAACGGAAAACTTAATATATTTGACCAGGAAAATTTATAAATTTCG
>NW_013668427.1:132900-141422 GCF_000517525.1 Limulus polyphemus | reverse complement strand
AAATTTCGAACATTACAAACCATGAAACTTCAGTGGATTCACATCGGACATTAGTACTTTTACGAAAGCATTACCTGACATCACCGGTAAAAAAAATAAAGAAAAAAAATCGGCGTGTGATCAGTGAAGACCATCGAGCTAGCTAGCTCCCTATTAAGTGAATTGTACCTACGTCAACTCGAAATTCGTGAACCCTCGATAAGACATCAAAGGAAGTTCCAGACTAGAAAAAAGACTTTGTATTGCTTGTAAGTGGATCTTTTGTATATAAATCATTGTTTGTAGTAGCTGTTTGTAATAACTGTTATTGTAAATTGCATTATTGTTTGTATATTAAGACATATTTGTATAAAACAAAGAAAACCGCATGTATCAATCTTCTTGGCAAATATCATAAAGCATATATTTAACTACTAAATTTGAATTATCATTAAGTTCGGTTTCGGACCATTCGAAATTGTAATACGTAACATCCCACTGTTCCATTTGGCCAAATAGCATTATGTGGCGTGTAGTGATTAAATTGCTTAAAACACACTAGTTAAGGGAAAAGGCCAAGTTGAACTTAATTTTACTTTTTCTCTACGGGTTGTTTCGCTTACCATAAGTAACACTGTCTAGCATATAGCAATTAAATTATTTGTTTGTTTGTAGAATTTCGCACAAAACTACTCTAGGGTTATCTGCGCTAGTCATCCTTAATTCTGAAGTGATAAACTAGAGCAGTGTTTCCCAACCGCCAGGGGCCGAAATGTTGTACGAATATATAGTAACTAATGTTAACGGGGCGCGGCAGCTTTTAGGTTGGGAAACACTGGACTAGACGGAATGCAGCTAGTCAATACCATCCGCCACCATCTCGTTGGTTATTCTAATCGAATAGAGAAATTTGACCGTAGATTTTATAACCCAACCACAGCTCCATTTTGTGAAGGGCATGGTTATGTGTTTTTATTTCTTTTTTTTGTGGCAACGTGGCGCAAACCACGGCACCTCCATTCCGCGGATAAGTGGTTAACAACCCGAGCCGTGTAATGGAGGTTCGGGATGTTAACCACTGATCCGCGATTCGACCACTAAATGTTTTGTCATCTTGTGTAGGCCACACTTATATTTGAATATGTAATATAATTGTAAAGAGCATGTTTTATAGCTTGTAGCATACTAGAAGGTAAGCATTGGAATTGAAAAGGAAGGCCTGTAGAAATGAACAAATATAAAAAAATATACAGTTTCCATACTTGTATGAGCAAGAAGAACAAAGGGATATGGAGGGGCGCCTTGCCTCTTGGGTCAACCCCCACCTTAGATCCGTCAGTGTACACACAGGCTTCCATTTGCCATAACTGATCTAAAATTGAGCCAAATTTCACCTTTTTTCCCATATCGGTGAATAATATCGTCTGTTGGTGAATTAAATAAAAATAAATCGTTTTTTTGTTTGTTTGTTTGAAGTTAAGCTACACAATGGACTATCTGTGCTCCGCCCACCACGAGTATCGAAACAATAAATCACTTACACTTGGTGGTTAAGCTTTATCATTCTTACGAAATATATTGTTTGCTGAATGTTATAAAAAGTAGTGTTTTTAGTAACTGAATTAAAGACATTTTGATATGGCACTCAAAAGAAATTTTGTACGTTCTATTTGAGCCTCATTAATTCCTTCACCTTCAAAATTGAAAGAGATTTCCATCGACCTCTTATAAACTATGAATAAGGAGTTCAGCTTATAATAAATATATATCCCCGGTCGGTCAGCGGTAAGTTTACAGACTTAACAACGCTAAAATTCGGAGCTCGATTTCTAAAGCTAGAGAGAATGCATATAGCCTATTCTATAGCTTTGAGCCCAAATCCAACAACAACAATCTTGCAATATATTTTTAAACTATTCAAAAATTTCAACAGCTTCCGTTGTTTTTAGACATAGAAAACGATCTTACTCCCCCCCCCCCCAATAAAACAACAATAACAACATATTTGCACAATAGCTCACATTGCAAAAAATGCTGCCTATGACGTACACGGTAAACTGCCAAATGGGCAAAATTATCCACTAATAAATATTTGTGTCTAAAAAACTTATACCTGTTTCTTTTCTTCTTTTTTTTTTTCAACAGTGCGAATATGCAAATACTCGAAAATTCAGATTTCTCTGCTGTTTTTTTTTCTTCTGAAAGAGTCACACTGTTCTGTGATCTATTATTTTCTTCATACAATTTTTTTCTGCACTGAAGAATACTTTTGGTATTACGATCATTATATTGTGTTTTAAAACTTTCCGTAATTACCGATATTTGTGTATTGTGTAAAGAAGCAAGAAAAACAATTAGCTTAACATCTGAACAGGTAAGTTGATAAGACAGTTTATTTTTATTTTTGCTAATATCTATAAGAATTTTTCTTTCTTCTCGAAAAGCGTATTTTTTCATTTCTCGGCAGTAAGCGCATCTCAGTTCTCCTTCGTTTAATTCATAATGTTTGTCTTTGTTGGGTTTCCACGAAATTCTTTCAAAAGACAGATTATTAGAACAATTCGACACTATGCGTTGGACTTTCAAGCTTAAAATGCTTGAAAATGCTCACGACACTGACGTCATAAGCGACTAACTAACGTCACTGGCGTCTCCACGAGCCACTTCAAAAAGAGTTACCGAGGCTATGTAGCTTGTGACGTCAACGATTTGAACTAACGAAGAATCCATAGCTAGCAGTAGCAGCTGGGACCAAAGAATCGATTAATTTCTCTCAGGATTCTTAGTTTAATTTTTTTATGTGGAATCACTAGAGTTTTAATGGCTTCTTTGTTTGAAGATAATAAGTAAAACAATTCCTGTTACTTATTAGTTAAAATATTTAAAACACACAACAACTACAGTAATGTATAAATAAGGATTCTGCCCCATGTTGGCCAACAAATTTCAAAAATGCAAAAATGTTTAGAAAACACCACCAAATGATATCTCAATTTCACCAAAAATAAGTCACAATCATAAAAAATAACTCAAAGTTATCACAGATAGCCAAAAACATTAAAATGAGCATAAAATGGCTTTAAAATATCAAAAATACCAATCATAAATATTTTGGATGCCCCGCCCTCCAATTCTCTTTCCTTTAAGGGCATGGGCTATTATTTGTCGTTTATTTGCATTTTATATTATTTGAATTAGTAGATCAAAGTGTGGCAGAAACGCTTTAAATACACTACTAACAGTTTTGTCCCACTCTACCCCTATGCTGGGACACAACCCAAAACTGAAAAAAACTTTAAAAAAATGTCAAAAAATATTAACAAATATCGCTATAAAATGTTCGTAGGTGAAATTTCCATATTTTTTTTTGTATTTCAAAATATACATGAGATACGTCGAATGGATTAATTGTAGTGTAAGTTTACTCAGTCTTTTAATTTTTATAAGCATTAACACAAATAAGTTTTGATGAATAAGTATTTTCGCTTACCTTAAATGGACCTATTTCTTTCCCCCAATCTTTAGTTTTAGAAGACTTAACTTTCGTGTTCCGTCCCATAGTATACAAACTTACAACGCTAAAATCCAGGTCCCCCCCCCCCCGTCGGATACAGCCGATAACCCCTTTACTCTAAAAACAAACACATTTTCGAGTTCCAAATCCGATAATAGTCCCCTTTAAGCACCATATTTGTGTCTATAAAATCAGAATTGGTTATTCTATTAATATAAATTTTATTATTCACTAAAGGTACAATAGCATAGAACAGAAACTTTCTAGTTATATTTTGTTTGTAATTATGCACAAAGCTACAAATAGGCTATCTGTGCTCTGCCCACCACGGGTATCGAAACCCGGATTCTAGCGTTGTAAGTCCGCAGACATACCGCTGTGCCACTGGGGGGCTTCTAGTTATATAATATATTTTTAATTCCACGTAAGATTTAAACTCTGTTCTGTTTTGTTAATTTCTGAAATAGTAAAATGTTTTCAGAATTGATTTATATAATGTAATATATTTAACTGAATCTTTATCTGCATTCGATTCTATCACATGTTTAGTATTTTTTATTTGCATTAAATTTTTTATCTTTATTCAGTATTAATGAACTATTTATCAAATATTGTAATTTTCTCGCGTTTTCAGTAGTCCCCCAGTGGGATAGCAGTAAATTTACAGACTTACAACGCTAAAATCTGGGGTTTGATTCCCCGAGGTGCACACATCAGATAGGCCGATGTAGCTTGGTTCTAGAAAAACGACAGCATTTTCAGTATTAAAGTTATTAATACTTTAGTTAATGTTATCAATTGACTCTTTCGGATTTCTTTCTAATACAGTTATTTTAGTTTGTAATGTTTTATGAAAATCTTCGATTCGGTCAATATTTTTTTCATTTTTTTTATCTACATAGTTTTTGTTTACTGCGTCAGTTTCTTCTATCGGTTCCTTTATTTTTTATTCTCAGCATCAAAATTATAATTGAATAGTAACAGTCCTTTCGGTACATATAAAACGTTTTTATTTATTTTACGAATATTATTCAAACATTTGTCATCGATCTTGGTCTTACTATGAACATATTATTCCATTAACGATAAATGAATAGCATCATTATTATCAGTTGTTCCTTTACCATTTTTAATTGTTTATTTTCAATATAATAATTACCATTATCAGTTAATTTAAAACCTTGTCTATGTGTTACTATAAATACTTTTTTGTATAGTTTGCCATACAGAAACCAGAAACTCATTCATTATTATTAAATATTTCGCATGATTTCAAAACTTTTATTATAGACATTCATTATTCTTTTTTTATCTAATAAGAAATAAAATCTACATGGTTTTGTCTGAGTTTTTCTGTGTTTCCAGAATAACTCAATCTTTAAGTTCGTCATATTATTATAGGAAACGTGGATTGAAACGTCTAAACAAATTATTGGATACAATCTTTCTTAACTGGTCTAACTTACTAAATATTTAATTTCCGTATTGATATTATTTAATCTGGTTGTTGACAAATCTGAGAAATAACTGGAATAATTCTCCATCCTTGAACGAAACATTCTAATTTTCATTGGTATACTTGTCATTATTCATTCTAACTTACGTCCTTAATATAACAAGATCATGGAAAAATCATATTATTTTCATTTTGATTATTTGCATTTTCTTAAAATTGTAGAAGAATGTAAATGTTTCTCGTTTCATCGCTTGTAGTGTATACGATATATGAGCCATTTGATTCATTCTGAACATTACTTTTAATAACTTTTACACCACTTCAAATGATTTTAACATTATTTTTTTACATTCTCCGTAAAAACTGAAATATTCAATGAAATTATATTTTGTATCATTTTAATAACAAAACCAATGAGACCAGGTTCTGTACTTTTATCTAAATCAACAATTCCATTTTCAGTTGATTTTGTATTTCTTGGTAAAAGATCAGCAGGATAAATGTCAGCAGCTATCCCCCTCACTTCAGACTCGCCGCCAGAGGGTGCCACACGCGTGTCGCCCACAGGCAATAGGAGGGGGAGCGAAGGGGTAGATACGATGATCTTGCCAAAGAAGGGTGCATTGCTAAGCCACCATGACAGGCGGACATGAGATAGTTACATAATAGTTCCACAAAGTGGAACCAGAGGGCGCTGGCGCCATGCAGTGATGTCACCTGACTAGAGCGCTTTGTTAGACCGCCATGAAGGCGAACATGACGTCAGAGACAATGACGTCCACGAAGTGGATCAACTTTTCTCAACGTTGCTACATTCGCTAACACTATTTCATTAGTTCTATATTTTATTACATTTCCTGACCATTAATATGTAAATCGTCCTGAAAAGGACGTTTATCTAAATATCATGCAATAATTAAAACTTACTGTTTCTCTAGTTTGACTCTTTAATTATGAATAAAACGATTGTTTCAAAGATTTTTGGTAACATGATTATAATAAAAAATTCTGGACACAATATTTCTTTTAAAACTTTATTAATTTACTCACAATAAAGATTTTGTAATCTGATTTACATAAAATAACATGAAACTGTTTTATGACAAAATCATGAACAAACATATCATTACTATCTTTGTGGGATCCAAATTTATATAATAGTTTTTGTTTTGACACATGTCGACAAGATAATAAGCATAATATATGCAATATCGTCCACACAAAGATGAATACGGTCCTTACAGTACTTTTTGGTTGTAAGTCCATGTTCGACAGTTCTTCTTGAGACATTTTCTTATTTTAAGATTATGTGAAGGTAGTCCCACTGGATAAAAATATTCTTCTTTTTTCATTTCGACCAAAGTAAATACAGACCCAGTAGCTACCAGGTTTATGACTTGGATCCAGGTTGATGATGTACAATTGTTTTTCTGCATGGTCACGTAGTTGATCACTGACAAACATACCTAAAAATTGTTTTGATATACACAAATCTTGTGAGAGTATCGAATCAATTTCTAATGTATTCATAGCTTCTTACATATCATTTTCTAGAATTGACTGGAATTCTGCATACTAGAGAATTTATAGTGTTGGGTAAGGCGCTACCAAAAGGTATTTCAATTTGTAAATTTCCCTGTTTAAAGTGTGAATCTTCAGCAAATAGATGTGGTGTAAGATCAAAGGCAAAAAGTGTATATTCTCCCGAGTATTATCAATTTATGCTTGTAAGTTCCCTGAGAAATTGAAAACGATTTACACACTATATAATTTAAAGGATATTTAGCCGTTCCTTTCTGAAATGCTTTAGCATGCGACAGAATGACTGAATGGTTGATCTTGACTTTTCTTGCATAGATAGAAACGTATTGTAATGCAATTTTGGATCCTGATCCACCATTTGACATAATACAAAATCAATCTTTACTTCGTATCAGTCAGAATTTTAAACTTACACCATTAGGCAAAAACTTGTTCTGTAAAAAGATATCCGAATGTAGACGACCAATCATGTCGACCGTTTGACTACCACACGTATTTATGTTAAAATTATTCGCCATGTCTTTTATCCACATGGGCGATGTTAAATAACTTCTCTTAACTTCTATATTATAACTCAGTAAATTTTCTAAGTTGGCCTTATATGCGTAAAGACTATGAGATGAAGAAATGAGCTAGTCATTCAGGTATACATCTTCTTGAGAAAATAGAGAATGAAACAACAGGTAGACATGCACAGAGGTATCTTCATCTATTTTTCATGGTCTCATTAGTCTTAACAATCTTTACCTTTACATGAAGATATGATTGTGCCAGGTGTAAATATTCATCTCCTGATCCCGATATAGAAAATTCGGTGGGTTCTCTGTTGGTCACTGTAGATGGAGAATAATATTTAATCCACTGACCTTCCTCAATCACAGTTTGCATGTGAGGGAGAGAAAATAAGGCTACCCCATACTTTGTACACTGACAGAACTTTTCACGTGTGGGAGAGTCATGATTATTTGTCGAAAAAGATTGGAGTCGATTTTCTCCGTCTCTCAGCTATTCTGAAAATGGAACCTTTCTGTTTCTTCTTTTCATTACATAGAGCATATCGAGCCAGATTCTGAGCACCTTGTTTTGCTCGTCGTTTTCCAGCATCAACAAAAGGTTTTCCTTGTATGACATCTGATGCTAAATTTATGCCTGACTGAACAACTTGTTTCCCTTATGCTAATGCTCCTTTTTTTCAGAAATGGTATAGCCAAACGAAAAGAGTAACTCAAAACATCTCCCAATCCGTGTCCCCGTTACCATTGACTACTAGCATAATAATGCAAACCATTTCTCACTTGGTAATCGTAATAGTCAGCTGGTTCTTGATAGTGAGGGACTCTCGTGATTGCGAAAATGAAGCATTGTGACCACTCTTCCTTTTTCAAATGAGATAGGTCCACCAATATCATCCTTTAAATTGATCTCTATAGTCTGAAAACTTTATTTAGAAACGGGTCTGTATTGAGGATTTGTAAATGTTTCCGTGATTATGTCACCATCCTGACCTTTAACTTGAACGATTTGTGTCAGTGGTGCACACGCATCACCAACAATACTAGGTTCCACAATATCTGAGTAAACACAGAGTGAATAAAATCCACCATGCATATTAACAGTATATGTAGCTATAGTGGACTCTGCTATCATGTGATTACTATCAAATCCAAGTATCAGTGATAGTACAGGATCGAGTGATATAGAGGCTCCATCCTTTATGTTCATGCTTACTTTTCGGGTGAATGAATCATAAGTAAATATAAGTTCATTGTCGGGCTTAGTGTGTATTTCTTCTACATATTTAAGATTCTAAGTAAATCTTCAAGTTCTTTGTAATGACCTGGTCTAATATAATTAATTTTGGTAATAGAGTGAGAGTGAAAATTATGATAACCATCCTGTACCATCAAGCATGTTATGTCAGCTATGTGGATACTGAAATTCGAACAAGGCCATTTCCCACAAACTTTCAAGGTTGGCGGGCCCGGCATGGCCAGGTGGATAAGGCGCTCGACTCACAATCTGAGGGTCGCG
>NW_013668427.1:120603-131976 GCF_000517525.1 Limulus polyphemus | reverse complement strand
AAATTAGGGACGGCTAGCGCAGATAGCCCTCGTGTAGCTTTGCGCGAAATTCCAAAACAAACAATTCAAGGTTGATAGTTCTAGGAAGTTGAGTGATATATAGACTGTCAGAGTATTATTAGCAAAATAATTCATAAAACTATTACTAGATGACGTCACATGTGACTGATCCGTGCTGAATAATGAGTGATAAAGTTATGCATATCATTTTATGATGGCAGGAGATTCATATTTGTTTGAGGGATCCAACTATTAAATTTATCAGGATATCCTTTCCATTTTACCAACTATTGTTTGCTTTTGCCCCTTCCTCGTTTATGTAATATTTCTTCTACTGCATAGATGTCATCAAGCGACTTTATAACTCCTTGTAGTTAAAATTCGTAAAATGTCCAATTAATTTTTCTCCGATATTATCTTGCAGTTTTAACACTGGTGGATTTATCTCTGTTCTTTTGTAAATCGTAAATATTTCGTCAGTCCATCCAGGCATATAACCTTTTTTAGATTGGTGCTTCACTTTGCTAATACTTACTTTGAACTGAAATGTTACTTTAGTGGGTGGTTTGTAAAGTGTTTTCCACACCACAGACAGATTAGAGATATTAACATCTATTGGTCCCATTTTAATGCTACGTTGATACGATTGATTATAAGCACTGATCAAATGTTTCAATACAGTGATATATTTATAAGTTCAGTAATGAGTAAAGTAGTGCCACGTTTTAGTTTTAAGAGTGCGATTAAATCTTTCTACTATAGACACTACTGTTTCGTTATATGTAGTAAAAAAGTGAATGTTTTTTTCCTTGAGATATCGTTGAAAGAGACGATTAGTAAACTCTGTCCCAGTGCCGATTTAAAGTTTACAAGGTTTTCGACCTTGTTTTAAAATCTGTTTGAAAGATTTTACAAGGGTTTGACTTTTCTTATCTTTGAGCAGAACAACCCATGCATATTTAGGAAACACGTTGATACACGTGAGTAAATACTTAAACTGATTGTTGTTTTGACCACCAAATCAGCTTGCCATTGTTTACGATCCCTGAAATGATAACTCGGTTTCGCGAACACTTATATATTACTGGTTTATGTAAAGTGTATGTATCCTGTCGACTTAACCAGTCGTTAACCTGATTTAGAGTAAGAAAGTTACTTAGCGCTTTTACTAAAGGCTGTATTCCACCAAAACTAGGAGGATGTGTAAAGTTATAATAGATAAATTGTAGAGTTTTATTAGACATTACTTTCTACGTCTCTACTTTTATTTAGTTTGTGACCATCAATTTTGTTTCTGACAGTAGTAATAATTTGACTTTTACAGCAGATGATATCATTTCTTTGGTGGTTCAAGATATTACTAAGCTTAAAAGGCTGGCAACAGCCTATGACGACAGTCATTACACAAATGAATGAATAATACAACACTACTTTATTCAAAATAAACCCATTTAGATACAGTATCTTTAGTCATTTAACATGTGTATCATGTTTCATATACTTCCATCTGTCTACATTTCTAACAACTTCTTGGGGGAATATTCATATCTGATAATCATTCTGCAGATTCTTTCCATCTCGTAAGGCTAAAATTTTAACAGGTTCCATGACTTGTAAAGGAATGGTTTGGTGATGTTGTTGCAGTGGTATATGGGTAATGCATCGTTTTATATGACTGAATTCATATTATTATCTATAGCGTTTAATACTTTATGTACTGGTCTTTCATACACTTTAGGTTGATAAAGAGGATGTACCAGTTCATCAGGAACGAGAACCATTCGTTTTGCAATATGTTTAAATTCCAACAGCTTTACCAATAGCCCATCCTGCAAAACTGCCAAATAATGAAAGTATTGGTGCTACGAGTAATAGCAAAAACTCTCCTTTCTGTATTAGAAAGTCTGTTTTCTGTTTAACTGATGCTTACTTGACAGCCACCTCTCTCAATAATTACTTGTATCTTCTAAGTTTCTGCTTTTGTATGTTCATCATGGAAACGTTACCCTCTAAAACATTTAAAGCACATTCACAGATACTCAAGATAAATTCATTTTTAGTTCCGATAGTTATTTCTGTAATCTGTTTACGTGTTGCTTTAGGTAATACACAAGCAGCTCTTGCTATTGTTTAATTCTAAGTGTCATGATGAATAAATAAAAAGAGATTATAAGTACAACATATTAAACTGTTTATTTATACATTCATTTAGATATAACATCTACTTTTTTGCACTACAGTAATAATAATTGTTAATATGAAATGGACAGGATAGAGCCGATTTTGGAAGTTGATTAACCTTGGGGCATCCAAACAATTCCATATTGTAACAAGGAATTTTCAGCAGACTTTCCAATATCTCAGCTTTTTCTCTCTCTCCCCTTTGTATAAACGGGGGTAAAGTTTTCTCTCGACAATCTAGCCATACTCCACAGGTAGGGATAATCAACATTACCAGTTTTTCATGGAATGAGATGAATGTGTTGCGTCACCCATTTACACTGACGATGATCAGCATGTCAATTAAACAAAAACACACACATGTATCCAGTAATTAAACATTTGAATGCAAGTTATTTAATTACATATGGTCTGTCCTTCAGATAAAATCCTTCTAGATCTATCACTACAGCAGTCATAATAATAAATGCATAAATATTCAGTTAAACATCAATTTTAACTTTCTTTGGTATGTACACTATAACTTTATATTTGGGAAAAAAGTGCGTTCCTCAGGCGGATCTGTTCAGGCATTTGTAGTTTCAGATCGACGAGTAAGTAATCATATGGTTGTCTCTTGCATCTTCTTCAAAATATTTCACACGTGCTGAAAACATTCAACTGAGATTTGTCTGTAATATTCTTGAACAAAATAATATACTGAGAATTTAAAATAATATTATGCATTTCTCTACCCTGATAAAGTAGATTCTGTACAATATAAAACACTGATAAATTCAAATGGTGACTTCAACGTGAAAAAGTTGAGACCCTCGTTTATCTTCTCCACTTTTCACTTATAAGATCAGCAATGATAAAAATATTTGGTTTATCAGACTATGAATAATCATGAAATTTTTCAGGTAAGCCTTTGACAAATTGAATGTTGGGAATATTTGTATTAATTTTATATACAGTGGTTGAAATTCACCATAAAACCATATGATGTTTTCAAGAATATGACAGATAACTTCATGATCATAAGTTAAAACTTAAAAAATCAGTATCCATATGGAAGGGTGTTAAAGACTGAAAGTATATGTCACTTGGTGTAAACTGGATTATAATTCTTGTTTTCCTCCTTGTTGTAAATGGTGTGAGTCTTTAAATCTCTACAGATCTTCGTATGAATAGTTTCAGTTATAGGAGGCTGAAAAGGACTGAATATATCTGTTATCTTGCATTCCATTAATGAGAAGTTTAATCTGTTGCTGTTGATGAAATTAAGGGTAAGCCCTCTAATTTTACAGCATGACTTTCTGTCATCGTGTAAGTACCCGTAGTTTTTTGGATCATCATTAACCCACGATGTTATATAATGTCCATTCAGCTCATCTGTAAACTCGACAAGATAATCCCCAGAGATGGATCATTAGGTCTGTCTGAAATGTATACAACACTGTCTGTATCATGATACAATACAGACGAACCTAACTTCTCTAGTGTATGATATAACTTTAGATAAGTGTTCGCTGTTGTGAAGTCACCAAGAAGATGTTGGTTTGATTTTTCTGGGGCAGATATTCATGTTTATGTTTCCAATGAAGCTATTACTTTTTTGTTAATCATTGTAACATCTGTTATTATCTTATTATTATCATTCATTCAGGAGTGAAACTCTTTAACCAATGTTACATAGGGTAAGTTGTGGTTTGTCCTCAAATATACCTCAACATCTCCAAAAATAATTAAGACATAATTTCGCAACTGACATTTTTCCTGGATTAAATGCTATATTTTTAGGGCTCAGTTGC
Organism: Limulus polyphemus; assembly: GCF_000517525.1. Classification (NCBI taxonomy): domain Eukaryota; kingdom Metazoa; phylum Arthropoda; class Merostomata; order Xiphosura; family Limulidae; genus Limulus; species Limulus polyphemus. The sequence continues at coordinate 128,002 of NW_013668427.1, read as the reverse complement.
ACTCCTTCCTTTTCATTATACTGGGCGACATAATATTGCTTTGCCTTTGATGTTATGCAGTGAGTGGGCTAACTTTCTTGCTTTAATTTAATAAACTTATCGATATAGTTCTTTAAAAGATCTCTAGACATGACAGGAAAATGAAAGATCTCATATATTCTTATTATCTGGTATCCACATTGGACTGTTTTTTTTTACTTCTACTGTGACCCAAGTACTGATGAAAGCTCTCTTGTCATTTCAGTGGTGACATGGTGGCAGTGATATGGATATATATCTTTAAAAGATCTCTAGACATGACAGGAAAATGAAATATCTCATATATTCTTATTATCCGGTATCCACATTGGACTGTTTTTTTTACTTCTACTGTGACCCAAGTACTGATGAAAGCTCTCTTGTCATTTCAGTGGTGACATGGTGGCAGTGATATGGATTCCACACATGATCCGCATATAGGAAAGGTTAATTTATCATTACTTTTAAGTGGCAAAACTGGATGATAGAGTTTCCTTTGGGCTATAATTTTATATTTTATAAATCCAAAATAATTGTTTAAATTTGAGAAAATTGGTATTATTATGGTAGAATGTCCAACGGGATACTTACAATAATTATTTGTCCACGGATATAGCGATGTAGATTCCATGTACGCGATCTTTACTCCTTCTTTTATATCGTATAAAAGCCTCGTTGCTTTGTCTCTCCCTCCACAGAAGCCATCTTGTACATTCAGGCGGGAACTACCGTATGGTCTCTAAGGAAATTTATTAAATTTGAATCATTAGACTTCATTTTCTTAAACTCATGCTTCCATTTTTTAATGATCTTGTATCCTAGAGTTGTTATTGTTTTTGTAATGTATGCTTTCTAGTAAACCATGTGGGTCTATTTAAAACTGCATTCTGTGTGCCAGAGTTATAACATATATTGCACCCATGGCAACAGCATCCATAAAACTCCTAGATTGTGTTTTGTTCCTTACAGAACTGTCTATTATACAATTCAGGATTTATTTCTCACCACTGTTAAATGCATGTTGGAACTTGACTCCGTCAGATTTTTACATATAATCTAACTATTGGATACTTACTTGGCTGTAGGTGTTGGTCATAAAGTATCTATGTTTACGTACGAAAGCTATCAATCTTGGTGGTATAAATTTACTTCTGTATACTGCCATGCATACTGAAGCGAGAAACTCTCCCTGAATTGAGGACAGCAGCGTCGAAGTATATATACGTCTAATTGGCAGTATCTAAAGAAAAAAGAAAGGATGATAAATATAACTTTCAACAAAATTATCAAGAGAAAAACTTTCAATAAAAATGTTAGTAATAATCAACGTTGGTAGTGTTATTTTTTTCTTATCTGTACATCTCTTCTTGAAAGTTAAAGATGTACTCTTCCTCTCGTCACTGACAGTGCCAGGAACTTTTTGTCAAATGGGTGCTAACATGGTGTCGAGAGAATAAAACCTAGCATCTGGTATAGGTCCTCGATATTCCTGATTTGATTTTATATTGAAAAAATGAGGGAAATATAATTTCTGTAGTTCTTCTAAACCAATTGCTAACAATGATAAAGACATGGGTATGAAACTATACAACTGTCGATGTTTTTGCTAACAATGATAAAGACATGGGTATGAAACTATACAACTGTCGATGTTTTTGCTAACAATGATAAAGACATGGGTATGAAACTATATAACTGTCGATGTTTTTGCTAACAATGATAAAGACATGGTATGAAACTATATAACTGTCGATGTTTTTGCTAACAATGATAATGACATGGGTATGAAACTATATAACTGTCGATTATTCTCATACTTTTGACAGTCATAACCATAATGTTTTCATAATTTACGATAATGATAGGCTTTATCTCTTGATGAATAATATAATTTAAGATAAAGTGATCATTAAAACCTTTCATATTGTGTGCTATAGCTGTATAATTCTTATGTTCTTTCGAAAATAAGAATTTATAAAATTCGTCACACCTTTGAAAACTGATTCCTTACCGTTAAAATCATAGACCATACCATAGTTTACCTCGTAGATTCCGGTTTCATGATCAGTCTCAAAATGAAAAAATAAATATTTAATCGACGATTCTTTGAGTTCTTTATCCTGGAGAAAGCGTAAATGGTTATTTAAAACATACGATTTACATCTTACACATATGATTTCATCACATCGATGAAATTCTGGATTATATTTCTTTCTGTCAATAATGACAAAACAATTTCTACATTGGTAAAACTGCTCACATGAAGATACTGTTCGTTAACCATTGTTTGATTTATGTCTGTTGTGACAGTCTGTCGATTTACAAAATGTGTAACAATCAGCACAAACTATGGGTTGACCTTTCGAGCATTCATTACTGTAACAAACATTACAATACCCTGAACAATGATGTTCATTTGAATGTTCAAATGTCTTGTCACATTCTGAAGAGTAAACTTTTACCCCAAAGAAACCTTCCATTGACGTGATAATGTCGAAATGGTGATCATGGTGCCATATGAATATTTTGTCTGGGCGTGAAAGACCTTTATAAGATACTACATGTATTTGAACGTTTAAGTTCAAATTTTAAAAGAATTATTTTATTCAACATGGTCTTTCTGGAACATTAGATGAAGTATGTAAGTCTTTAGCCATATGTGTAAGTCTCTAATACTGTTATATATGGGATATCTCTCTGTAACAAACATTACAATACCCTGAACAATGATGTTCATTTAAATGTTCAAATGTCTTGTAAACTTTAACACCAACATAATGGTATAGCTTTAGCACAGCAAAGGTTATCATAATTATTTACGAAAATAACGGATATTTTAAAAGTTGATCAAGACGAATGTTTGATAATTTACGTCTGGTGCTGCCTACTGGTAATTCCAATGTGGTAACTTCAATTTTGAATGAGTCATCTAAAGGTATGTCTTTTTTTTCCTTTGATTGATTTTGTTGGTGGAAGTTAAAATCATTTCAGGTGAAAAACGTTCCTTATTCTGTAAGCATGTACTTATTGTTTATCCAGATGATTTAAATAAATATGTACCCTTACTCCATAATGTTCGCGAGTCCATGTGTTTTAGGATTAAACGATATGTTGCATGTTGTAAAAGCTGCATTATGCTTTTTAATTCTATTAATCGCAGACTTTATAACGATAAAAACTCCGTTATCCTTGTGGGGACATTTAGCAGATACCAGTAAAAGTCAGAGAAAATGTAGCTTTGTAAAGGAAATTAATTTCAAATATGTGAATTATATATAAGCTTTGAAAACTTCTTCCACGCTAGATGATCGCTTGACACCTCGGAAGGTTTCTATGTCTTCATAGATGAATAGATGTAAAAAGAAAAGATATAAATGAGATCATTTTCTGTAAAAAAATTGTATTCATCGATATACATGAAAACAACTTACAGTAGTCAGAGCCTCAGTCACTTCAACAGTTAAAGGCCACGGAATGAGGTAAATTTCGCCTAATTGTAGGCATGCATTTCTCTCTAATTCGTTTAGATCCTCACAGTTAATGGATAGTGGGACAATATCCTACATAGATATAACTACAAGTTAGCAAAATAGGTCTGTAACTGTAGTTGTTTCATTTAGTTCAGAAATACAGTCAAAAATCATACCCACATCAGATGAGTTGTCCATGGTTATCACTAGTAGAACTATAAGAAACAGTAATAGCATGAATGTTGAATTCAAAATGAATGCAGACTGATTTGACAGCCGTTTATAATTGGACGAGCGACCCAGATTTGACTGTGTATTGCGAAATATACTTGGTCAACTCAGAACTGACCTTTGTCATGTATATGAACGACCCCTTCTGTGCAGTATTTCGTCCGAATATATCTATAATATTAAATGGACGTGTCTGTTTGTCAGTGTGTGTGTGTGTGTGACCGCCGTAGCTTCAAGAGGAAAGAACCTAGAATCTTGAAATTTTGCACCCATATTAATTGGACTCTGAGGGTGTGCACCTGGGTATTATTAGTTATCTTATCCACGTGCCTACATGCATGCGCATCTTTTTAAAGAGGCAAGATAGCGACAAACCACATAGAAAAGAAGTGGTTCCTTATATTACAAATAGAAATCACATGTACGTGTGACTGCCATGACTCCAAGCAACCTGGCAAAAAAAAATATATATATATATAAGTTGTTATATAAGGAACCACCTTAAATTATTGCATGATATTTAAATAAGTGTCCTTTTTCAGGACTATAAGTGATTTATACTGATTCATTCAAATAATATGTATGTTATAATAATTGTCTCGTTGAAATAAGAATTTCTGTGTTCTTTTCAGGATGTAAAATGTATGTATAAATGTAGAAACTACAATTAGTATATGTTAAATGTGTACTAAATCATATAAACGCGATTTACTGTCTTGCACTCCGTCCTACACAATTAAAGATACGTTGAAGTTAATGTACAATCTTTAGTAACATTGTACACCTTTGTAAAATATATGTAACAGAAATAAATATATAAATCAAAACAGAAACATAAATTGTGATCTCATTCAAATAATGGATAACAGCAGATTTGGTTTTAACATAATTAAATCTAAACATTGATGACGTAATCGTATGTGGCAGTATAGTAACATCATTCACCCTTGTAAAACCCATGTAAGATAAAACTATAAAGTAACATGTGTTAGAATGAAATATTTTGTATAGTTATATTGGTAAAGACAAACTAGTGAAAAAGTAAATTTTAATTATTGCATGATATTTAAATAAACGTCCTTTTCAGGATGATTTACATATAAATCGTTAGCAAATGTAATTATATATATAGAACTAATGAATTACTGTTTTAAACTGATTGTATTAAATCTAGCCATGTTGAGACACAATGATCCACTTCGTGGACGTAATGTCAGCCTGTCATGGCGGCCTAGCAACACATCCCTCTTGGGTGACATCATCATCTCTCCCCTTAACGAGGTCTTCTTTTATCAATGTGTCTAATAGTTTATTGTTTGTTTTTAAGCACAAAGCTACACCATGGGCTCACCAAAGGTATCGAAACCCAGTTTCTAGTGTTATAAGTCTGTAGACTTGCCGCTGTACCACTGAGGGCAAATATATCAATGATTTGATTATATAACTCTTTATTTTCGTTTCCTGCTGTTAACTTATCAGATAGTTTCTCCAGTTCATTGATTAATTCGTCACCACTTAATTTTATAACTTTAGACATACCTCTCAATACTTTTCAATTTTCGATGTATAGTTTGATACGGTTTATTGCCTCTTCATATAAATTTTTAAATTATTCAGTTATCTGTTTCTCTTTTTTCAGTATACCTATTTATTTTCATCTGATTTTTATTTTTCCTACTTGTTTCAGTTTTTTTTTTTTAGTACCAGAAGATTTATTTACTCTTCCTGCTTTTTCAGTCGTTTCTTGAATTATATCTATTTTTGTTAATTGATTGAGATGGTAATACAAGCTTTTGTTGCTCTAAAAATGAAACATCTAATCTTTCATTTAAATGAACCATGTATGTTTTCGGTTCTTCGATAACTGTTGATTTCAACAGAGATTTTTATTGTGATACTGTACTGTAATGTTACAAGTCGCATCTGCCCGGCATGGCCAGGTGACTCGCAATCCCCGTCACACCAAACATGCTCGCCCTTTCAGCCGCGGGGCATTATAATGTGAAGATCAATCCTATTATTCGTTGGTAAAAGAGTAGCTCAAGAGTTGACGGTGGGTGGTGATGACTAACTGCCTTCCCTCTAGTCTTACACTGTTAGATTAGGGACGGCTAGCGCACATAGCCCTCGTGTAGCTTTGCGCGAAATCCATAACAAACAAGTTGCATCTTCTCGTCTTTTCAACTTCATCTAGACGAATAACTCGAGGTTCCGTTTTTTGCAATACTAATTTATGAAACTCATTTACTGATCCTTCATATCTTTCTTTAACTAAAGCTTGTGGTTCGTTTTTGTTTCTTACTAGCAGAGTACCCGGTGTCGCTCAAATGAAAATGTCTTTAAACATCCTGAGTTGTTTTGATTAAACCAACCATATTCATCGTGACTTTTTGCAAAAAAAAAATTAAACTGATTTCTTTATCTAACTAAATATTTTGATTAAAATCAATAAAAATAACAATGTGCGAAAAAGAAAGAAGAATTTTTAAACCTATTTCAATTAAAGCAAAACCAATGCTTCTTTCATATGCTTTATATGACAGTTCAAGTTTCCAAAACAAAATTCCATACATTTTGATGTCCTGGTTTCTGCTGTGAAGTCAAATGTCGTTTGCAGCGTATTCTGAATTTATTGTATTTCTATTTAATGAAGAATTGATTTATTTTCTTCTCGTAGCAATACAACGTAAATGAAAATTTGCCGATACCAAACGTTTTTGTAAAGTCATCATATAGCTGATTCTTACGAATACACGCAAGCAAAGCAAAAGATATGGATGAAGCAATCCCATTTAGTTAAGGGAGTGTGTGCGCATGTTCGAGAGAAAGCACCAGCTTTTTAAGTTAAGGTGAGTTAGAGAGTAGGCATGTACACAGCGTGGTCACAAGTAAATAGACACCACCTTTTCAGAAAAGAAAAATGAAATTTTTCAGTCATATTCACATGAATTGATATATTTATAATTTAATTAATATCTAGTAGATCTTCCTTTCGCTTCGTGGAGTTCGTTGATTCTTTGGGGCATCGGTAGAATCATCTCGTTCATTTTAGATTGTGGGATTTTCCCCCACTCTTGCTTCCAAACTTGGAGTAGATCGCTTTTCGAAGTTGTTTTTTTTTTTGTTGTTGTTGTTGTTTCTTGACTTGCCGGTCGAGTATGGCCCAAAGGTTTTCAATGGGGTTCATGTCAGGAGATTGGCTCGGCCAGATCAACTTCTGGATACCATTTTCTTCCTGCCACTTTTGGGTGTTTCTAGCTGTGTGATACGGTGCTCCATCTTCCTGGAACAACGTTGTGTTCTTGTCCACGAAACCCGAGGAATAAAGTGGCAAGAGTCCTTCTTCCAATATTTCGACGTATTTCGCAAAATGTATGTTGCCAACGCACTCCTCTAAGCTCGATCTCCCACCAACCCAAACAGCTCCCCAAACCATCACACTGAAACCACCATGCTTCACAGTTGGCTGCAATTAGTTGAGCCAAAACTCTTGGTGAGGCATTCTCCAGACCAATATCCTTCCACTGTCCGAAAATTGAGCAAATCTTGATTCGTCTGAGAACAATACGGTCTTCCAAAAGTACAGAGGCTTGGTCATCATATCACTTGCCCACTTCTTTCGTCTGACTATGTTGGCAGGTCTTAATAAGGGCTTCCGTCTAGCTGCTTTGCAACGATAA
>NW_013668427.1:114623-120257 GCF_000517525.1 Limulus polyphemus | reverse complement strand
GTTCTTTTTCAGGATGGTTGTTAAACTCTTGAAAGATATTTTTATCTTTAATATCAACTTTAAACCTAGGATTATTATTTTCATCTGAAATGAAGCATATAGACTTGTTATTAAACATTAAAGCATTGTGTTTTATATTTGTCTTCCCACTTATTTAGAATCTTTTTTTTATTAATATAAACCTAATTTTTGTAAGAATTAAATAATATTAAATGTGGTTGTAAATTATCAACCAAGCCCTGTTTTAGGACCTATTATATTTTTTTAACATTTTCCATCAACACTCTATTAATTTAGGATTTTGTTGGCTACAGTCAAATATTTTATATCCATCATGATATTTTTTTTGTTTTTAATTTCTCGTAGTACACAATAAAGTTTTCACATATTTCTTCGTTTTAATTTGATTGAATTTCTTTTATATTATTTTCAACTTTTAAATAACCACAGATCTTTTTAGCAAAAAAAAATAATGTATTTGTCTACCTTTGTAAAACAAGGAAGATGTGCCCTAATCATCCCCAATTTTGAAGTGAAAAAAGTAGAAGGAAGGTAGCTGGTAAACAGTTGCCACATTCACTCTTATAACGCACCCACGTCCCTAACTGCGGAGCGCAATGATGCTCTAACGAGACTATGAAAACTCTCAGCTTTCCAGCGACATACTAACGACTAGGCAACACCGACCTAAATAGCTTTAAAAAAAGAGCAACTACATAAGTAAGAAGTAATTTTCTATACAGAGTTTCAGTATCAAGCGTCTTTATATGTCAATGTATAATTTAGGCTTATTTTAACAATTCCGTATGTTTTATTAGGTCGTCAAGAAATTAATGTCGCTTTTTTATATGAATAAAACCCGAACAACTTATATATTAAAACAAAACGTTTATTAAATGAAATATCCTCCATTCTTATTGATGATGCTTTTCCATCTTACAATCAGGTTGTTAATACCCTGATTGAAGAAATAATTTGGCTTTGAACCAAAAAACACCTCTTTAACATCTTCCACATTTTCATACGTTTTCCCATTAAGATGGTGTTGCAGCGAATGAAAAATATGGTAATCTGATGGTGACATTTCTGGAGAATATGGTGGTTGGGGAAAAATTCCCAACCCAACTCCATCATATTGTGTTGTGTCAAACGTGCCAAATGTGGACGTGCATTGTCGTGGAGAAGAACAACACCTTTCCGATTGACGAGTGAAAGGCGTTTCTAATGAAAGGCTTGATTTAAACGTTCCAGTTGCTGACTATAGATCTCTGCATTGACAGTTCGCTGTGGATCGAGGAGTTCGAAATGAATTACTCCTTTGATGTCCCACCAAATACAAAGCATCATATTCTGCGGATGGAGTCCAGGTTTTGGTGTGGGAAGTGATTTTTGTCTAGGACTTAGCCATTGTTTCTGGCGTTTAATATTCGCTTAGAGAATCCATTTTTCATCACCAGTGACAATTCTGTCCAAAAATGGTTCACGCGCAAAAAGAGACGAAGCAACGTTGGAAACGATGATCATCGGAGAGTTCGTGAGGCACACCAACACCTTCTTTATGGATTTTTCTCATATTCCTTACATGTTTACGTACTGTTTCATGAGAGACATGCAATTTCAGAGCCATTTCACGAGTGTGTTGCCTTGGGTTAGACTCAACAAACGTCTTCAGAGCATCAGTATCAATTCCAACGTGTCGGCCCCTGCCATCACAATTTTTATGGCTAAAGTCATCTGAACGAAATTTTCTGAATCATCGTTGACACTTACGAACGTTCAAAACATTTCCATAAACGTCTTTGATATTCTTTGTGGCTACAGAGGCGTTATTTCTCTTCTTGTATTCAAACAGCATTACATGCCGAATGTGATGCGTAGTGTGCCATCACTATAAGGTATTAGAATATACTAAACTTTACACATTATATAGACTACACTAACGTGACATTTAGGCAGTTCCTTTAACTATTATACGTGATGTACGTTTGGGGGGGGGGGGTTAATGATAGTGTTCCAAAACACGACATTAATTTCTAATAAGTGTGCACATAGATGAGAATGTTATTTGACAATTGTGTGATTCGTCGTAATCATCATTAATTGTCATCTTGTCCCTTCATAGATGTTAAGTTAAGGATTTCTTGTCTAAAATGTAATATCTTAAAATTTTCTCGTCTGGTTATAAAAAAGTTTATTTGTCTGAAAGGTTAAACTCAGATTTACTTCAAAAATTTTATTTGTAATTGAAACAGCATAAAATTGTAAAGTTCCCCTGGCTTTCAACTCTGTAAACTGAAAGTATCACAACATTACTATGATTAAGCATTTAAGTATTTGATACATATATACATGTTCAAGATTAGATTATCACACGATTTAGCTCTTACATCTTTTGGGAGAAGAAAAACCTTCATATAAACGCTTTTAAAAGAATGATGTATTATATTTTGTAAATATGACGAAAAAATTATTCATAAATACTTAAGTCCATTTTCTGAGTATTAACAATACAGTAATATACATCTTTGCAAAACAAAACATAAATTTCTATGGGTTTTGAGTCCGTTTTACTTCGCCCCTGGTGAAGAAGAAAATCAATCTTTAACATATATATATAATATAAATGTGATACTTTATTATGGAAACCAACGCTTGAAAATTCGTTACATATTTCAAGTTAAGCTTAATGTCATTCTAAAAACAAATATATCTTTAGTGCTCTGAGTTTACAGCTATCAAAGCTAAAATACAATAAACTGATTACTAAGTATAATTTTTATGAAGTTATAGGTTTGTTTTCTGTTGAACGAAAGGTGGAGTATTATGTAATTTGTTTCCAGCAAATTAAGCTCATAATAGCCCTGGGTCCGGCATGGCCAGGTGGTTAGGGCGCTCGACTAGCAATTTGCGGGTCGCGAGTTCGAATCCCCGTCACACCAAACATGCTCGCCCTTTCAGCCGTGGGGAGTTATAATGTGACGGTCAACCCCATTCTTCATTGGTAAAAGAGTAGCCCAAGAGTTGGCGGTGAGAGGTTGATGACTAGCTGCCATCCTTCTAGTCTTACACTGCTAAATTAGGGACGGCTAGCGCTAGATAGCCCTCGTTTAGCTTTGCGCGAAATGCAAAACAAACATAAACGCCCATTTTGCTTTTGCACCGGAAATATTATTTACTATTTTATGTCAAAAATCGTTCTGCATCCTTGTGACACGGAGAAACCAGAAATACGTTTTTTTCAAACCACTCATTTTTAATTTTCATGTGAAAAATATTTTTTTAACAAAGACTTATTATAAAATTATTGTTGCTGTTTGAAATTGGACTTCTTCACTACCATTGAATTCTAACCTGTTTTGAAAAAGTAATGTACGGTAGATTAACTTTTGTTTTTCTTAATCTAAAAAAAAATGTTTGTAGAGGAGCCGTAAAGCAAGTTCCAACTTCGATAGAAGCAGTTTATTTACTTGTTTTATTACTTCTCATAAATACTTTCTTTTCTAAGAAAAGACGCAGTTGGTATTTAGGAAACACGCTCACTGGTTGTTTAGTTATATCCGATATTCCTTTACTTTAAACGTCAGCGGTTCCTGATTAAGCTGCTGCAGGTTTTCTAGCTTCAGTATCTAAATAGCTTGAGAAACACACTCACTAGTTACGTAATTATATCGATGGGTTGCGTCATTTTATGGTACAGAACGTTTTCTAGTGCCTACGTGCATTCTTGTTTCAAAACCTCACTAAGTGGTTGTTTAGTTAGGTTAACATGCACTGTATTACACTATTGTAAGACATATGTTGCATAGTTTAGTTCAAGTTGTCACTAAATAATTTCTTAAATAGTGCGAGGGAAACTGCCTTGCTAATTAACAAAATAACATTTTCATAAGTAATTAGATATTTATATTTATCTATTACTTAGTTAACTTTGTTCAAAAAAAAGATGAAACCTATTGGATATCTGCTTCATCTTATTTTACAGACTTGGTATGGCTTGGTGGTTAGGACGCTACACTCGTAATCTGCGTATCGCGGGATCGAAAACTTTCGCCGAACATGTACGCCCTTTCAGCTGCAAGGGCATTGTAATGTAATGGTCAATTTCAATATTCATTGGCAAAGAGTAACCCAAGATTTGGCGGTGGGTGTCGTTGAATAGCTGCTTTCACTGTAGTCTATCATTTCAAAATTAATGACGGATAGATCAGGTAGCCTTTGAGTAGCTTCGCGCGAAAATTCAACAACGATTCTTCTTTTAACGAAAAACTTATGGTCTTAGAACGACTTTCAAAATCAAGCTAACAAGTCCAATCCGGGAGTTGTCTCATTACATCACATTCATCATTTTCAGAAGCTTCGTATCAAAAATGTAACACGCTGTTTCCTATCTCACAATGTCATCCTTGCGAATTTGTTAAACTCTCTTGTTAATCTTCCATGAAAAGTGCCTCCTGAAGCTGATCATCTCTTTAAAATGTAAAAGATGTTTCTTCTAGAAGGTGATCCTTAATGTTTGCTTCCACTATGAAAAACCTTCCCCAAATATATTTATTCTACCCAAAGATCGTTTTATTTTCTCATATCTCATTTACCTTCACAACTGATTAAATAGTTTTGACCACGTGACAAGTATTCAGCTTCCGTTCCGGAAACCTTTTAAGAGCTATAAACTATACACCTAATCATTTATTATCCATCTCTGAAGTCGAAGAGAGGATATAACTCTTCGCTGGTCGGCCAGCCTTACGTACAACTACTTTAGGTTAATAGTAAGCCATTATAAGATCCGTGGAAGAGTTCCCAAATCTAGTCCTTATCAATATTTACTTTCGAGATGCTTTCTCAAAGGCAGTTAAAAAAAAACACAGTCGCACATCATGAAAATGAATTTTTAGGTAATGTAATTTATATTTACCTTGGAATATTAGTTAAATTGTTTGTTTGTTTCGGTTAATTTCGTGAAAACCAGCTTGAGAATTATCTGTGCTAGCCGTCCTTAATTTTGAAGTAATTAGTTAATGGAAAGGCAACGTCACCCACCGCCAACTCTTGGGCAACATAGTGGTTTTGACCGTCACAATATAACGCCCCTACAGCTTAAAGGGTGAACACAAGTCGAGTTTGCGAGTCGAGGGCCCTAACCACCAGGCCATGGCAGGTGCTATTAGTTTAATAAGAGAGTAATTACTTATCCTACTTTTATTGCTAAATTTTGAATGATTTATTTATTTGCAGTTTTTAATTAGATATTTTCTTTTTTAGTTCACTGAGTATATTTCTTTCAGTTTGCTGGGGTGATTGGTAAAAGGATATGCATTTTGCTAGAGTTTTTGATTATTTTAAAATTAATTTTACTTATCTAATAAATTAGAACAATAAAAACTAAAACACGGTAAACTGATTACTGGGTACAACTTTTATGAAGGTGCATGTTTTATTTTTTGGCGAGCGAAACGTAAGCAAATATGTAATTTTCCTTTCCGGTAAAAAAGGTTTTTGAATTTCGCGCAAAGGTACACGAGGGCTATCTGCGCTAGCCGTCCCTAATTTAGCAGTGTAAGAGTAACTATGACTCTCTTCTTCTACCCGGACGTAAAACTGGGTAATACTAAATATCGATAGCCAAATGCCTCG
>NW_013668427.1:105333-114081 GCF_000517525.1 Limulus polyphemus | reverse complement strand
CCCTATCTACTATCTAGCGAAACCACAGCCAAAGTAACGGGCTTGGAGAAATCAGCGCGGAAAGAAGGCAGGTAGTCATAACCACCCACCGCCAACATTTGGGCTACTCTTTTACGAACGAATAGTGGGATTGACCGTCACATTATAACGCCCCCACGGCTGAAAGGGCGAGCATGTTTGGTGTGACGGGGATTCGAACCCGCGACCCTCAGATTGCCAGTCGAGCGCCTTTTCCACCTGGCCAAGCAGGGCCGGTAAAAAAAAAGGTTGATTGACATTCATTTTGTCCTTATCAGAAACAGCACATTAGCGTAATTCGTCAGAATTCAGTAGCTGTTAATTGTTTGTTCTTCTATAAATTTATTTTCCGTGAGATGAGACTACAAATTGTTATCATAACTGCAATAACTAAAAACGCCTAGATATCCTTTTAAGGCGAATGTAAAGTACTTCTTCTGATATATGTCTGATCAATGGCTTAAGTGTATATGTCTGATCAATGGCTTAAGTGTACTCCGCAACCCCTGCAATAGCGGGGAGCCAAAGGACAAAAACGGTTCAGAATCAGACAGAATCGTAACTACAATTATAGAGTAATAAACGTAGGGGGCCCAGTTACTTTGAGGGGTCCATCTTTTGTAGTTACGCCACTGTATCTGGTATATCGTTATATCTGGAGCTACTTCTCCTTTTATATAAGACAGATACAATCTACTTTCCTTCAGTGTAGTTTGTTTCTTACTTTTATGTTTGTGTTCTCTGATTGGTGCTGTATATTTATAGCTTAGTTATTTAATATGTATATATGTTGAAGTATGGGGGGAGTGGATAGCAATAGTGTTTTAATCAAAACTTGTTTTTGTTTTTGAGAATCGTGGTTTTCTTTTCCGTTTTAGCAGCCTAACATTACTAAGATATTTTCCCTTACAAGTAGTTTTTAAACAAGAACTGGAAAATGTGTGAAGTTGTTTAAGAAACAAGAATCTTTCTTGAACTTAAAAGTTATTTATTATACTCCGTATATCAGATAATAAATAAGTTTTAAGTTTTACATAACAGGGTACTTCTTTTAATTACTTTCATGAACTTGTGAGTTTTTGAGTAAATGTTTGTAGTTCTTTTTCTTGGGTTGAGTTGTTGAAGTATATAATCCATTCTTTTTAGAGTGATATGTGATAATACGTGGCTCTTTCTTGGGGTGAGTTGTGATAATACGTGGCTCTTTCTTGGGGTGAGTTGTGATAATATGTGGCTCTTTCTTGGGGTGAGTTGCAGAACTATATAGATGGTATATGTTTCATTTTCCAATCAACCAGTGAGGTCGATAGAAAGTTGCCAAAATACTTTGAAAATTAAACTGTTTTCAAATAAACAGTACCTCAGTAATTAACTACATGTACTGAAATGTTTATGTGTTAGTTTGTGTGTATCGAGGGATGGATTACATTTATGGCTATCCTTATCTTATGCAAATTCCCCGATAAATTACAGTGAAGCAAAAAATCTGAATACGATATTTTGGGAAACTAACCAAATTTCACCGGCTAAAAGTTAAGCTTTTTTAATTTTTTCTTTTTATTACATTACTGTAAAAGTGTTCAGAGATTTGCAAATAGGAACATTATTGATCGGGATTGGATATAATTGATATGTAGCATGAAGTGTATGATTTAAAGAGTTTATTATCTGTAAGATAATATTTTTCTAGACCAGAGAAGTCGTGATTTGTTTTCTTTAGGTTGATAAATGGTGTTGCCTCTCGTCGACATTCAACAATGACATTGCAACAGAAAGTTTACTTCCTTTAAACAGAAAACATGTTGATGTTGATAAAGAGCCTTAAGTTCACTTAAATTATTTCTTGTTGTATATTACACAACAGCTATGAATACTAGCTACACGCAAGATATTACATTAGTTGGTCTAGACTCTAGTTAGAAGAAAAGCAAGTCGTAATATAATTCCATGTTGATACATATCCGTACCCCTACCATATAGAGTTTAAAGGTATTTCGTAAACATGCTATTGTTATTGTTCTAGTTAAAAGAAAAGCAAGTCGTAATATAATTCCATGTTGATACATATCCGTACCCCTACCATATAGAGTTGAGTTTAAAGGTATTTTGTAAACATGCTGTTGTTATTGTTCTAGTTAAAAAAGAAAAGCAAGTCGTAATATAATTCCATGTTCAAAAGAGAAAGTCCCCAGAAGGTCAGCGGTAAGTTTATGCAGTTACAACTCTAAAGTTCAGGGTTCGATTCTCCGCGGCAAGTAGAGCGCAGATATCCCATTGTGTATCTTTGCGTGGTTAACTTCATGCTTGTTGAGAAACGTTAAATTTGATAACCCATTGTTTGATTTCGTCTAAAACAAAAGTAAACAGATAGCGACAAAATGTCACTTGTTCAACAAAAGTCATAGACCATCCTGTGTTTCGTGGAATCCAAATGTGTTATTCTCGTGCATTGCTAATTCCGATAAGTCTATCATTGGTAGGTAACATGCCCAGAGCAACAGAGTATACGACCAAGCGTAAGTAAGGGCACAGTCATTAGACACACTTACCTTGACATGATAAATATGTTTTCTTCCCTCAGTTCGGAGCTGATGACGTTATTAACACATGTTTCTTCCAGCAAGAATGGCATCATTCTCTTGCACTTTGTTTTATGTTAGTTAGTTGGACAATATCCTGCCAAACTGCTAGATTGGCTGTTACTTTAAGTGCAGCGCTCTCCAGACTTAATGCAGCTGGACTTTTAATGGCTGAGTTGCTTGTATAATCGGCATTGGGTTCATTTCAAGTAATCAGGATGCTTTAGGGAATTATCTAATTTCCTCTTACATCCACGTTACATGGTATTCTTCTTCATTGTCTGTTATTTCCACATAGATGTATTTTCATTTGTAGATGGGCAGGTTCACAAGCTGTTGCCTGAATGATAAATCTATTGTACTTAACATAACATACATATTATGTATGTTATCTTTCTGAGCACAAGTTGACAATATACAGTATTTAACTTGCAAAACCAATGTCTTTGGATATTAAAGAGCTACACCAGATGGTCTTTTTATACGAGACCAATTGGTAGTAAAAGCTATGCGAGTTATCTATTTTTACACATGTTACATTAAAGACATTTTTCCACTAGAATAAATGAATCTTTGTGATAAAGATTGAGTGTAAACGTATAATCTAGCTACTGCTTGAAAAATATTATTTTAAGTTCTTTCAAGTTTTTGAATAATATAAAATTGAGCATTTATCCAATCCAGAGTAGCATACTTAAAAATGGGTCTAATGAAAGTGGAAAATATCTTGAGTATAGTTTTTATAATGCAGCACCCCACGTTCTAAAATAAAGAGTAATAAAATAAATTGCTCTGATCGACATTATAATGTAAACATCATTAACGTGGAGTTCCAAGTTAGTTTGGTATCAAAGTTAATGCCTACCTAATAAATGGATATTACGTGATTTAACGTTGATTATTAGGATTATAACGAATTTATAAAAATTCGTTCGATATTAGTTTCAGCTGGGTTTCGTTTTATGCTCCACAATTTAGATCAGTCTTCAAGTGAACTTATTAAACCTATAACCATAAAGTGTGTGATCAAAATCACGTAAACTACGGATATTTTTTACACATTTCTCTTAGTTTATCCATTTTGGATTCAGGATCAGAAGCGTATAAAAATAGCACTTGGAATCTATATTTCGTCTCTCAAGTCACTGCCCAAACATTCAATACCAGAACTCGTCGAAACTGTACAGTGATTTGTGAATAACAAAATATAGATCAGAGATGCTATTTTTTGCACGCCATTGGTTTTAAATTCAAGACGGATAACTTGAAAGGAATTTTCAAAAAAAATAAAACATTTTTATCGCAAATGTTAGGCTTATTGGTTTTCAATGCTTTACCAATTTTGGCTTTTAATCCTGAACTCAGTAAAATCTATATGCGAGAGGCTTGAGCTTCATGTGGCAATATAATCTTCAACTTGACAAACATTGATGTTGAAATCGACAAGCAGACCAATTTTTTTATTATTGCTGTTGCTGTCAGTTAAACAACAAAGGATTGATAACTTCATTCTGAGGTACGTGTGCCTCAGGGTTAAAAATATGTTACGCAGAAATTCAGGTATCCATTTTATTAATTAAAGTATGAAATAAATTACTTTATATTAATTCATATCTAAGGTCATTGTTCAAATTACTGCCAATGACTGTGGGAACACGCCAAGCTTGTGGTTTAAAGCTCACGTCTGGATACGATTACTGATCTAAACATCGTATCAGAGAAACACTTGATACAATTCCAGAACATGTGTTTATCACTGTGTTAGACATACGACAAGTGACCGATACCAATGAAATCATGTGGTGTTCAGTACGCAGACAAACATATGAAATATATCATTTTCCTATCCTTCTTCGTTTAAAAGTTATTACCTTTTAAAATGTGTACAACTCTTTGTAAGTACCCTCTATACTGTGTTACGTATTACAATTTCGAAAGGTTTGAGATTGAGTTGAATGATACTTCATACATAGTAGTTAAATTGTACTTTGTAATTAGTATTTAAATATATGCCGATATATCTCCAATTTATGATATTTGCCAACAAGATTGATACAAACAGTTTTCTTTTTTTTAAACACAAATATGTTTTAATATACAAACACCAACATAATTTACAATAACAGTTATTACAAATAATGATTTATAAACAAAAGTCTTCTTTCTTGTCTGGAACTTCTTCGATATCTTATCGAGGGTTCACGATGAACGAGTTAATTACGAGTTGATGTAGGTATAATTCCCTTAACAGGGAGCTAGCTAACTAGCTTTGTCTTTCGTTATTCACCAGCCACACACGCCGAGTTTTCCATGATGAAATTACATAATGTTTTCGTGAAAATACTGATGTCCGGTGAGAATCCACTGAAGTTAAATGATTTGTAATGTTCGAACTTTGTAAATGCTCCTGATCAAATATCTGAAGTTTTCCGATTAAAAAGTGCTAATCACAATTATAGTTATAGCTTCCGAATTTTATAGCACACTGACTATAGCAAACCAATAATAGATACCCCTCTATTGGCGTGTCATGTTGGTTATATTTATAGCCGTGTAGAGAGCTTCTAGAAAATTCAGATTACGTAACAATACAAAGCTACATTAAGCCTTTACGTACATACATATATTGTTGATTCTTGCACTCCAGAATCTTGTTCAACTTTAGAAAATAGGCGGGAGTTTCGCAATACATATTTAACACTATAAGCTATGCATATTTTTAAATATAAACTTAATCTAAATAAACGTTAATATTAAAATAAATATATAATAATAAATCCGTCACAACTGCAATATCATATATTATGACTCACTCAACAAAAAGATTCCAATATCCGTGTGTAATTTGTTTAAGTCTACGTTATATTTTACGTGTCAATTTGTCATTTACAAACATAAACAACCTTATTATTTTCGATTTCCTTTCAAGACTTATTACTTAACAAATGTTGGCACTAGCCTGATTGTAAATAGTGTTCTTAAGCTAATTTGCTAAACATCGATTGCGTAGCATAGCAAAATGTAGTGACATGTTGGAAAGTTTAAAGAAGTGTATCGACCGGTAAGGACGAGAAAATAAATCAATCGTAGAACATTCTCTCCCAGTACACCAAGCTAACTGTGGCGAACCTTATATGGATTGAAAGCGAATTTAACTTACAAAGTTTGATTTGTATTATTAAATTTCTGGTGCCGCTGGCAACACCGTAAATTCCTTCACTTCTGATTGTACTATTAATAAGCATTTTATATCACAGTAATGAAAAGTCCCCTTCTACATTAAGCCAATTCCTAGCCTGCTAATATCAAACGAATTGTGAACGTTTTAAAAATAAAAATATTAAAAGTTAGATAATCACACACACACATACGTACTTACGACTGTACATGCAGAAATGCATATATGGTTAAAAGCAAATGAAAAAACTTGCTCCAAAAATGATTTACGTTTGAGGATGAACACCACTTCTATCTTTCATATATTCTGAAGTGTAGGTATAAAATCAATTAATACAAAGAGGGTGTACGCACTGATACTCCTGGTTTTATTGATAAAACTAAATGGGTGACTACTGTAATCAGTTTTTAATTTTGATTCTCTGTGCTAGCTTCTGCTCATCAGTCGTTCACTTTGGAAAGAAAAATCTATGTAACATAATAGAGATTAAATGTATATTGTAAAAATCTATGTAACATAATAGAGATTAAATGTATATTGCAAAATGATTTGATACGTTAGAGTAGAAAAATAGTTGTTATTACAATATTTAAAAATTACACAAACAATATACATTTAATCTCTATTATGTTACATAGATTTTTACAATATACATTTCATCTCTATTATGTTACATAGATTTTCTTTCTGCCATTATAACGGTAGTTTCAATTGTTTGAGGACTAAAAGTTATGAAAAACATTTATCTGGTGCTGTCATCCCGTTTGTCGAAATGATGACTCCTTCATTCCAGTCTCTAAAACGATCATACTTTCCGGTTATCCCATCAGATATTTCGCGTTTCTTTATTAGATTGAAGTAGTTTAACTTGTATTAAGTAAACATGTTAAGAGGATGATCTCTGGTACCTCAAGGGAATATGTTTGAGCAATTTTTGAGTCGTATAATACCATAATATTAATCTTGATTCTTAACTCTTTGGTAAATATAATTTCGATAGTTACGAGAGTGTTTTCTTTCATATGAAGCTCTTCAAAATGTTATTATTGATGAACGTAAAAGAGCTAAGAAATGTTGTGCAGGTTTGAGTTTTCTTTCTTTCTATTTCTTTTTTTTTACATATGATGGTAATTACAAATTTTTGGTTCTGCTCAAACAATATTATATTTCTTCCACTGAACAAGGTTGCTTTCATATGTAAATATTTGTTTCCTTGACTTATGTTACAAAACCTATTTCAAAATGCTCTTGAGGGTTAGTAGTTAATTTGTGTGTTATGAAAACATTCGAATGTTGCCAAAATACGAAACTAAAAACGTGAATAATTCTTGAATGAGTCTTGTTTGAAAAGTAATATTATCCTAGCTATGAAGTTTAATAAAATAGATCACGCAAAGACATCGTTATTTTGATAACTTGTTAACGATCGATAAAAACAGCTTTAATCTAAATCTTGAAAAAAATGCCATGTAAATTTTTAATGGACATGCACAAAAACCCCTGATAACAAAATAAAATATTAAAACTACCGGTACTGTTTATTATGTACATATATACACAAATTGCAATGATTGGTCAGAAATTACTTTTACTGGTGTATCTCTAGTTAACAAATTTACCTATCATAGAAAAAAAAGTTTAAACTACCCACAATGATAATTACTTTCAACAAATATGTAAATGTTGCTAGAGAAAATGATAAGAAAGGAGCGCATGATGAAAATAAAATAAAGGATAATAAATAATGAAAGCAACCTTTAAGAATTTAGTAAGAAAGAAGGTAAGCAAATATTTGAGTCTCTTAGACTTCGAAATTATTCATAGCTTGCTTAGAAAAAAAGAAGTTGCTTGACGAATAGATAAATATAACGTTGCTAAGGTGATCCGTATAGCTAAATGAAGCAGCCTAAATTTGCCATCAAAATAGGGATTGAAAATTGTTTTAAAATCTTTCCAACTAATATCACTTTACTTTGTTTGTGTACTTTTTATTCCAGCATTTATTTTGTTTTGGATACTTCTTATAGCATTTCTACGAATAACCAATAATCCCTAATTTCCGTTAAAATTTTATTTATTTTTTCCTATTTACTTCAAGTGTACCTTTGATGTTATTGCTATTTCAGAAACAAGGTCGAATGCAAAGGAGCATGATTACAGTAATTCCTTTTATTGTGGATTAAAAATGTTATTTTTATAATAAAGAAACCAAAAGTGGCGGAGATGTGGCAGTTTATATAATTGAGCAGTTTGAGCAACAAAAGTTGGTGGAATTGTCAACTTGCAATGAATGCTGTTTACTGTTGAAACAAAATTAATTAAATATAGCAAATTCTGAGATAAAACAGTTTAACGATAACTTTAAATACTATTTCTGTAAATGTAAAACAAACTTAGTATTTTTAAGTAGGTAGAGTGAGAATAGAGCTTAATATAAAACTGTGTTGATCAAGTTTTCAGTGCTGGATTGTCTTTATCAATGACAAACCCAACAAGACTAGCAATAACAGATGCAACATTGGCTGACAGTTAAAATAATAGAAAGTATTGTTCTGCTAATTGATTTATCATATCATTTACCAGTAATTCAATTTTGTAACTTATGATATAACAAACCTGAACAAGTTAATAATGTTGGGAAAAAAGTCAAGATAATGATGCTAACCTAAATAAATTATTGTTTATACATATGCACTACCGGCACTTGTGTTTAAAATTTTTTAAATTATAATAAATAATTAAAAACAACGTTTTATATTTACACAATAAAAACTTTATTGAAGCCGTATGCTTCCACTTTAAAATATCGCTCTACACGTACACGTTTCGACGTGATCTACGTCATCCTCAGGAGTAACTTACAAAACTATTCTATACTTCCCCTTTGTTGCATTACTTCATTGTTATTGAAGTTAAAATATAGATTGCTAGAACACAAAAGTTACATAAGAAATAATAAAATAGAAATGTCAG
>NW_013668427.1:97743-104649 GCF_000517525.1 Limulus polyphemus | reverse complement strand
AAATAGAGATGAAGGACCAGCAGTTCAATACATTGATATATGGCGAGATACATTATAATTTTTATTTATTTATTTTCTATTTTTTTAAATTACACTAAGAAAATATGTAAATAACAATGAAGTATCTAATGAAGAATCTAAGAAAAAATAAAATTTATATTTCAATAAAAAGAAATATTTATAGGAAAGTTTTAAAAGAATGTTGGAAGACAATAAAATCATTAATTAAAATATACAGCGAAGGTAGGTGTTTTTAATTATTTCTTTAAAAATATATATCTCAATAAAATATTTTCGAAATTTCAAAACTGTGAATTCAAACAAAGAGTACTTACAAAAGTGAGCTATTTTATGTACAGAAGCTTAATAACCTGTAGAAATTTCTTATAAATTTTCAAGCTATTTCATCTTGTAGTGTGTTTTTGTGATGCAGGAAAACAGATCATACAACAGATGTGTTGAATCGATGTACCCAAATCTTATAGTGTTAACAATCAGTCATCTCTAGAAATACAAACAAGTTTGAATTTGTTTTAGTCATCTAATTCAACCTGTTAGTAGCTCAATAACTGGTCAATTGACCTTGACCAGCAGAAGCTTTCCGATATGTCTAGGTGATTCTATCTTCATTATCACAGACATCTTCTCAATGGCAATAAATAGACTTAGCAGCTTTTCCTTCCTCTTAACAATAACTACCAGTGACAACTAAGTATTTTCTAATGGTTGCATAATGTCATCTCTCAGGATCTAGTATTTTTCTGTCCTGGAAAAATTCTTCTTGGCTGATCAAGGTAAGCAATGCAATTGTTGCTTAATAGGGCATACACTTTCTAGGTCTGTGTGATTTATGGAAGAATGAACTTACAAAGATAACTTTTGGGTCTCACATACTAATTAGCAAAATCTGCTAGCAACCTTATTAAACTCTCACACTAGTCACTACAAAGAATGTTGTAGAAGTCCTCCACTTGTAGTTTCAGGTGAACTTGGAGTTGAATGACTGTAGTTGCATATAATTTATTCAAAATAATATTGTAGTCAGGGTTGTATTTATCATTTTGTCTTACAAGCCACTCCAATTACCATTCTTCAAAGGGCCTTTATGGCTATTCATCCATAGTTATATATCCACATCAGTAGCATGCTCATTTGTGCTACCACCAAGTGAGCCAGTGCAACTTTATTCATGAAAAAGTATTAGTCCTCATATATTAATTTGATAGTCACGACAGCTGGAGTAACTATAGATCTGAATGTATTCAATGCGTACCAGGGTCAATGTCAGCGAAGTCAGAGGTATTTGTACTTCTCCTTCCACGGGAATTCAGGTAGTCTAATGGTTGAGTATAGATCTATAATAGAAGCATTAAGTCATCTTGAGACAGTGCTAATGGCATGTTTTAATCAAGTTTCTTCCCTTAGCTCAAGCCACATATATCTACCGGGATTTTTACCTGTCATCATGAAATAGCACTGGTGCTTGTGAAGTTTGACATGGCAGTGTTACTCTTAAGTACATTACGAAATTGTTTGTATTAGCAATAAACTACATAATGAACTATATGTGATCTGTCCACTATTGGGGAATCGAACCCTGGAACTTAGCTTTGCAAATTCGTAAATTTACAACTGGCCCACGGAGCACAAACTACCAAATACAAAGAGATAGATAATCAATAGTGTCCGCCTGTTTGGTGTCCATATCTGATCCAGAACTCTCTGGTTTAAGTCAAAGGACACCACTTCAGACATTATCTGTATATTGCTCCCCTCGTAATGGCAGTTCGTTGGCTAGTTAGGCTCATATACAAGCAATGGTAAAGGAAAGCCTTCACCAGTTCCTTTTTAAGCCACAGTTAAAGTATATGTCCAACCACTCTTTACTTTAGCATGGTATCTGGCATTAACCTGGCCAGCTCCACTCTCATAAGCCACTCAGGATAGAAGACAACTGGCAAAATGGCTTTTGCTGGGTGTACAGAAGATGACTCTATAGTATTTGCAATTGCTGCATGTTTCCAGCTGTTTTAGGCTGATGCAAGGTTACAACTTCATTGGTTTAGATTCATATTAGTTTGTAATGAGCTCGCATAAAGCTACACGAGGGCTATCTACACTATCCGTCCCTAATTTAGCAGTGATAAATTAGAGGGAGGCAGTTAGTCAACACCACCCACGGCCAACTCTTGCGCTATTCTTTTACCAATGAATAGTGGAATTGTCCGTCACGTTATAACGCCCCCACGACTCAAAGAGCGAGCACGTTCGGTGAAGAGGATTCGAACCCGCAATCCGCAGATTGCGAGCAGAGCGTCTTAAACACAAGGTCTTGCTAGGCCTACCACTTCATAACAGATGGGAATAGACATGTCTTCTGCCGTTAAGGGCTCATCTTCTCACTCATCTTGCTAAAGAAGATACTTTTGGAATCCTTTACCATCTTACTTGGATGAATTTTACCATGTAGATACTGCAGCTGAATTGTACTGGCGGCCATGTTTTTATATAGCTTGTGTAATTTAACCTTGGGCTTGGGCTGGAGTATACCTTCTTTGCAATGAGATCAAACTGATGCGGAACTATCAGATTGTTTACTGACTGAACTTATAACTATCAGGATCCTCAACAGCTAGCTCATAGAGGTACAACAAAAGCAGTTAGGTTACCTCATCCAAGCAAACATATATCAGATTGTCATCCTTAATAGTACACATATATTGATGGGGACATCTGTTTGTCTTCATATCCTACCATGCAATAGCAAAACCAAGTGTTTGATCCAAGTCTCTCTAGGATTACGTAAGTAATATCATGAGGAGCACCATTATGCTTTTCACTGAGTAACTACACTACACACACAGATATATATATATATATATATATACACATCATTCTCAGGGATTCACTATGAACATGTACCGCCTATGAATGGTTACATCACCAGAGGAGGTTCATTTATGCTCACTAACTCCTGGTAATTTTTATTTGGTCATCACCTGCTATCCAACAGACCTCTATTTATGGAATTGTTCTTCATTAGGCCAAACAATACTGCTTTCTCGAACTGATAGAAAGTGGAATCGGTGTTGCTGACAATATGTCAGTTTAGCTGCTCTAGCGTTCCAGAATGCTTGATATCAGTAAGCTATGATGAAAAGGCCTTCGCAGTGAACCTCTATATGACCAGGTATCACTGGCACATTTTACTACAGATAGTGCTCTTCTCGTTTATAGTCACTATCCTTGTTCATGCCAAGAGCAAAACTTTGTCTGGATTAACCGTATTCTTTGATCTCTCACTTGGCCAGTGATCCGATGATCAACACAGCAAGCACTTCAAGTCTAGAAGCGACCTCCTCCAATCTCATCCCAGTTCTGACGGTTGTGGTCAGTCTTACATTTGCATACTTTTTTCCATAATTATTTTCAAACAAAACAGATAAACTGAATGACACGAATAGTGTGAAAAAATCTGAAAATCAACTATGGTCTCACATTTTGCTTTTCCTATGTGGCTAAACCAACGGATTCGTTGAAAGTGCCATAATAAGTGAATATTTGCAAGATTTGATCACCGAAGTTTAAGGTATTTAGTAGCAGACGGAATGACCAAAGGTTACGCCAGTTTACAAATATAAAATATATATAACTTTATTTACAAAAACAAGTCTGCATAAATTCAATAGATAATGATGTAAACGAAAATACACTAAAGAGTTGAACACAATATAGTTGAACTTTAGTATTCAATTAATAAATATATGTACAACACTTGTCAGTTAAGCACGCTTACCTGAAAAGTTTTGAAAAGGTGTCTGCTTTTTCTGTTGATTGCTTAGGATGAGAATCTTACAACATCAGTTTGGTGGTCACTCAACTACAAAGATCAATGAGAGAGATGTCACACGTAAAGTCACATTTGTTGACAGAGGATAACAAATCTTTCGAAAATAGTAACAATATGCAAAGTTTTAGAGACTTTTATGCATGAGTTTCAGAAAAATAAATTTTATGGAACACACATACACTCACGCACTTGTATATATATATATAGCTTCCAACAGCTTAACCCAAAATAACTAGTATTTAAAGCATACAGACACATAACACTAGATCAAGAATTACGCGGTGGAAATTATGGTAAAACGTATTCATGTAAGAGAGATACCTGTAAAACTACGGAGCAGTGATGATACATCACGTATCAGTTTTATTTTTATTTGCATGACTCACGTGAGAAATAAAATTTAAACCTAAAAGTTAGTAGCACATTTTGGTGTTCAAGTCCATAGTGTTCATCATCTAAAACTATCATTCATTATTTTCATATAGTTGTGGGAAGATAATTGTTCCTAATGAAACAGGAAATCAGCGAAATTATTCAATATAACAATAAGTTGAGGGGACCTAAAACATACCACGTAAATCGTTGAATACTAGTATTAGAGAAACACAGTTGGTAATATTTTTCAATAATACATCACCCATTCTCCACCTGATCTGTATTCTAACAAAACAGATGCTCAGGTGTGTAAATAATTTTAAATAATTCATATATATATATGTGTGTCTGTTGTTTGTAAGTGAGTACGATTTAATCAATAGATTGGCAGATGATTCCTAGTTAGTGTTATCCTTCAAAGTTCCATCTAGATAAACCTACAAATTAACTTTTGAGGACAGTAACATCTAAAGTCAAGTAAATGATGATGTAATATTATCAGTGAAAACTGAAAACAACAGCTAAGTATCAATTACGTTGAATAGCAGGTCCTAATAATTGCATTAAACGTGTGAATAAGTTAAGTTTGACTTGAAAAGAAAATTAAACGCTTGTTTCACTTTGAAACAAAAACGTTATTGACAAAGAGAGATGGTTCTTGTACATAATTACAGAACCATATAATCCTGCTGTGTTTTAACTTTTGACAAGTTGCTCTTGTTATAAATAACAACTAGATTTGACTGAGTAGCTGTCAAGTTCACAATATGAGCACAAAGTAATTTTAACTTTAATAAAGGCAGTGAAAATGTTCACCAAGATGTGGCTTTGTTTGGATTACATTCCAATTCAAGCTCTTCCAGGACTTTCCATAGTTCCACAATATCAGGAAGCAAGACTCATTATTTAAAAAACAATTAAAACCAGAGTATTGAGCATCTTTAGCACTGCATGTGTCAAGCATGATAAACGTCATGAAAAGTAACGAAAAACTTGGTTAGTGTCTTAATCCTGACTTGAGTGATCGCCTAATTGTGTAATTTACAATAGTTCACAGCGGGGCTGCTTTCACGAAGAAAGTTGAGCTAAATACGGGCATCTTGTACTGTAATTTTGATAAGATGTGTTCATTTCTAGGCTATGAAAGGCTTATAGCCATAAGATTTATGTGTCACAGTGTCATTAAAGCAACTGCCAATTTATGAATTTGAGTTTTCTTTTTTCTAAGGATAACAGTTTATAAGTTAATAAATATAGTGTAAAACACTGTCATCTATTTTGTCTACACCATTGTTTTGTTATTCTGACAAATATAAAGTCTTATGGGAAGTTTTAATGCTTAAAAAAATCACAGTATGAATTCCACACAAAATTATGAGCTACCTTTGTAGGTGTGACTTTATAGACCGTATTTAGTAAAAAAAACCCAATACGGTTTTCTAATTCCGTAAAATATGTTTAATGTCAATTTTAAATCTTATTTTTCTATGCTTTTATTATCCATTCAGACACATCGACAAAATCAAACCACGATTCTATGTGGATTACACAGGACAATTTATAACTATTCCAGGTTGATTACACAAGACAGCTTATAGAACCACAATTACAGGTTGATTACATAGGGTAACTTGTTAAAACACAGTTCTGGGTTAGTTACATTGGACAGCTTGTAAATCCACAATTCTAGGTTGATTAGGTAAAACTTGTAAAACCACACTTCCAAGTTCGTTACATGGGACTATTTGTGGAACGAATATTCTAAGTGAGTTACTATCACAGTTCAATGCAGAGTATGGAAGACAGCTTTAAAACAACAGTTTCACGTTGATTAGGTGGAATAACTTGTAGAATTAAAATTCATGGTTGGTTGCTCATGACTATTGTAGAACTACATTTGCAGGTTGGTTGTACGGGATAACGTGTAAACTTGTAGAACCACATTTCCAGGTTGGTTACACTGGATAATTTGTAAACGTGTAGAACCACATTTCCTGTTTGATTACACTGGATAACTTGTAAGCTTGTAGAACCACATTTCCTGGTTGATTACACCGTATAACTTGTAAGCTTGTAGAACCACATTTCCTGGTTGATTACACCGGATAACTTGTAAGCTTGTAGAACCACATTTCCTGGTTGATTACACAGGATAACTTGTAGAACCACATTTCCTGGTTGATTACACCAGATAACTTGTAAGCTTGTAGAACCACATTTTCTGGTTGATTACACCAGATAACTTGTATGCTTGTAGAACCACATTTCCTGGTTCATTACACAGAATAACTTGTAGAATCACATTTCCAGGTTGATTACACCGGATAACTTGTAAGCTTGTAGAACCACATTTTTAGGTTGATTACACCAGATAACTTGTATGCTTGTAGAACCACATTTCCTGGTTCATTACACAGAATAACTTGTAGAATCACATTTCCAGGTTGATTACACCGGATAACTTGTAAGCTTGTAGAACCACATTTTCTGGTTGATTACACCAGATAACTTGTATGCTTGTAGAACCACATTTCCTGGTTCATTACACAGAATAACTTGTAGAATCACATTTCCAGGTTGATTACACCGGATAACTTGTAAGCTTGTAGAACCACATTTTCTGGTTGATTACACCAGATAACTTGTATGCTTGTAGAACCACATTTCCTGGTTCATTACAC
>NW_013668427.1:92903-97733 GCF_000517525.1 Limulus polyphemus | reverse complement strand
AACCACATTTCTAAGTTGTTACACTGGATAACTTGTAGAACCACATTTCTAAGTTGTTACACTGGATAACTTGTAGAACCACATTTCTAGGTTGTTACACAGGATAACTTGTAGAACCACATTTCTAGGTTGTTACACAGGATAACTTGTAGAACCACATTTCTAGGTTGTTACACAGGATAACTTGTAGAACCACATTTCTAAGTTGTTACACAGGATAACTTGTAGAGCCACAAATGTATTTTACTAAAAACCCAAATTTATAAGATGAATGGACATTTATTGGCACAACATGACAATATTCTTATGATGCAGTTTCACAGTTTGCCTTAGCTTTATGAGTTATTTTGTTTTCTCCGTATGACGACGTAAAACGTGAGTACATAGCAAACAAAGCGTTTCATTGTTAGAGTTAGTTTTGATCGCTTCACATTACCGACAGATATTTTATATAATACCCAATAAAAACTACTGTTTTTTTTTTGAATAATGACATTCCTTAATCCTCTCTGTTTTGAGAAAGCTAAGAAAATATTCAAAACCAAACGAGCGGCTCAATTTTGGGTATTATTATTATTTTTATTTGTATTTAATGGTAAGGCTATCTGTCGCCGTCTCTAATTTTGAACTACTGACCAGAGGGAAGGCAGCCTATCAGTAGTACTTTGCCATTCACTCTAAATGACTGACTGCCACTCATATAACGCATCCACAGCTGAAAGTAATTGGAATATTTCGTACGGATTCGAACCCGACTCACTAGTTCCTAAATCCATAACTTTACCAAAGGTCAATACGCGCCCAGGTATTATAAAATATCACATTATTTCGTTCAGTATTCAATAACATTTTCAGAGGTCAGAGGTTATGTCATTTCTAACCAAAAATGCTGCAAAAACAAGGGTTTACAATCGGTATGTGTTTGGTTAGACCGAGAAATATACATATAAAAGGAACTTTGTCTAATTGTTGGTATAGAATCTAAAAGAAGACTCATTATTCGTTCATTTTGTTGATTAGAACCTAGATGATTATGTTTCAGGTTTTGATAAACAATGTGAATTAATCGATTTCATATTACAAGGTACAACATCTAATCATAAAGCAAACCTGAAGGACGTTGGTTGTTTGTTTTACAGCAAAACCACATTGGACTAGCTCGTGTTTCAGGTTTTGATAAACAATGTGAGTTAATCGATTTCATATTACAAGGTACAACATCTAATCATAAAGCAAACCTGAAGGACGTTGGTTGTTTGTTTTACAGCAAAACCACATTGGACTAGCTCGTGGGTCCCCCCGAGAGTAATCTAACCCTGGATTTTGTCTTTGCAAAGCCCTTAAACTTACCATTGTCCCACCAGGGGACATCTGAATGCGAGATTCAGAGGAAAAGATGAACAGCGTGAAGTCCTATGTGTCTAGTAATTTTCTTCTTTGCCTTTCTACTATTTAGAGTTTTTGCGTTCACGCCTGTTAATGACTTTCAAGTATTTAACGATTGTGAAAAAAACAAAACTATATATACTTTCTGACTTGATAATAGAGGTCGCAAATCCTTCAGAAAAGTGTCTTCGTTCTGTTTGTTTAATATTAAGCCCAAAGTTGCACAATGAGATATATGTGCTGTACTTACCAAAGGGCTTGAAACCAAAATTTTAGTGTTGTAAGTCCACAAGCCATTCCAGAAGAGAATCTATTTCGAATAGTAACTAGGGAGTACTCGTGAAATAATAACACTCATTCAAGAAAATTTCGGAATTTATATTAATTATTGCTGCGCCTTTTTGCGATTTAAAAAAAAAAAGATATAAAGTATAAATTTATTATTAATTTAGGTGTTTCGTTTATTTGTTGTCCTCCGGTGAAACAACGGTAAGTTTACGGACTTAGAACGCTAACATCCTGTGTTCGATTCCCCGCGGTGTATATAGTAGATAGCCTAGTGTGTCTTTGTTCTAAAACAAACAAATGCCTGTTGATAAACTAAGACAAAATATTAAGGTCATGAATAAAGCGTGTTATTTTAAAAGTGTTAAAACTGATTTTTTTTTTTACACAGTCATGACTTAAACTTGATTGAAGACAAAAACAAACTTTAAAATAAATTTTGATAAAGTAACATCGGAATTTTATGTAATATTTGTGTAACTATTTGTATTGAAATCTTTCATGTATTATAGTGATATCAGGTACAGAATAATGAAGGATATCGTCACCGATTTAACTAGGTGAGTTTTGGCAGTTGTAAAAAAATAAATTCATGACATAGGCGACTTGAATGTCATTAAATAAAGTTTTGGAAAATGTGATATTTAAAAATATTATTTGTCTATTGTTCGCTGCTAGATGAGTATTATTAGAAAAATTATTAACACTAATAGTGCTCCAATACATGTCCGAACAGTGAGTGTTCGCATGACGTAAACGTAACATACCAGTTTCAGAAATAAATAATACGTTTAACATTAAACATTTACGGTATATCTTCCTTTCTCAAGACCACCCCTGTTACAACATCGAGTATTGAGCCTGATAATAAATGATTCTGAAATTTATGGTTATGTCAGGCATTGAATCGTCAAGTATGATGCAGTCCTTAACTTCTAGTAATGCCCAGCTTTCAAACCCGTTTTAATCATCTTTTCATAATGTCTGGTGCTTAACTCATTGTAATAACTGGCACTAAACTTTATAATAACCTTTACTGAACCCTGTTGTAATAGGCGGTGTTGAATCCTGTAATAATGTCTGATACTGGATTTTATTGTAGTACCTGACATTGAACCCTATTTTAATATCCGTTATAGAACCCTATTAAAATAGCAAGTATAGAATCCTGTCATAACGACCACTATCGAGCCTTATTGTCAAAGGCAGTATGATCCCTGTCATGTTGTCTTCTGCTGCGTTCTGTCCTAATAGTCAGTGTCAAAACCTGTAGCCTTATTTGCTTGTTTGTAGTTAAGCACGAAGCTGCACAATGGATATCGAAACTCTATTTTTAGCGTTATGACTTCAGACGTACCTCTGAGCCACTGGAGGGCGAAGCTTTTAGCAATAGTCAGTACTGACTCCTGTCGTAATAACCAATGCTGAATAATATCTTAATGTCTTAAATAATTAGCAATGAAACTATCATGATGTTAGGAAAATACGTAGGTTCAACAAAACAATTTAACACAAATATACGAAACCCTATAACCTGAACGCTTTCAAAAGGTGGATTAACTGCTACCGCAGAAAAACAGTCTTCCTTTTGAAAGCGCTCAGGTTATAGGGTTTCATGTCTTTGCAGCAATGAAGCTATATAAAATTTCAGTCAAAAGTCTGAAACCAAGGTATTAACAGTCAAGCTTATATATAAGGTTGCAAAAACAAACAACGTTTACTTGTTATATTAACAATTTAAGTAATAAGTATTTCTAGTTTTCTTCAAGCCTCAACTATATAATAACATCAGTCAGAAATGAGTGCTACCAGTTTCTGAACAGTATTAACTGGTATTTCCTTCCACGTTCATTGTACAATATTTCAAAGATACCATACTTTTGTTGGTTTCTTTTTTCTGCAGGCCCGGCATGACCAGGTGGTTAGAGCGCTCGACTCGCAATCCCCGTCACACCTAACATGTTCGCCCTTTCAGCCGTGAGGGCGTTATAATGTGCGGTCAATCCCATTATTCGTTGGTAAAAGAGTAGCCTAAGAGTTGGCGGTGGGTGGTGATGACTAGCTGCTTTCCCTATAGTCTTACACTGCTAAATTATGGACGGCTAGCGCACATAGCCCTCGTGTAGCTTTGCGCGAAATTCATAACAAATTTTTTTACAACTTTTCAGCTGGTGGCTCAAATTTTGAATTTATTTGAACCATATTTTGGTTAAACATTTCATAACTTTTATATCATTAGCTCTTTCATTATCATCCAAATACCTGTTACTTAGTGGACTATTTGTTTTGGATCGTTATAATTCTAAAATTCAGAACCAGGGCCGATTAAACGTCATTCACTAAATACTGAATGTCAGACAAAGATGTTACAATACTTTTCCTTCTGTATAATATCACTAATTTTAATAAAATATCTCACTTCTGCAACGGAAAATCATTCCCATGTGGTCACTAATAAACGGACATCACAAACGACAAATCAGGAGATTTTATGAGAAACAACTGTAGGACCAAGATCTAAATTGAACTCATATTGTGTTCAGTGAGATAGATAACAACGTACTCAGACTGGCGAATAAATATGGTTGTGCATAAGTTCTTGCACTTCAGCTGATATGGAAACTAGCTTGTGATGCATCCATTGTTTCCAAGGTCGATGAGACAAAAAATGTTTTGTGCTTTGAATAATGTAAGGACTAGAGGACATTAGGGAATATCATACACTATAACCAACACTTGTTGGCTGTCCATTGCAGAGAATAGACCTTCATATCACTGGTTAAGTTGTTGATGATTGGATGCAAAGTTCATCGGTTGATGGATATGATGTATTATTCATCACTCAGAAACTTCTGGAATGATTTAGGTTCGTATTGGCTAGTACAGGTGAATCTGTACAACATTCACTGGATAAGTTGGTCATATGTTAAAACTACGCTATGATAGAACAGATAGTCGTTTGTTTTTAATTATACACAAAGCTACACAAGGACTATCTGTGCTCTGCCCACCATGGGTATCGAAACCCGGGTTCACAAAAAATAATCAGGGTGAATGAGGATGCATATTAGTTTGACATTAATGTTCTTACCTTTCCTTCAATTTGTTTGTATTTTTGTTAACAAACATAATAATAAAAAATGTTCATTGTGGTAAACG
>NW_013668427.1:86765-92134 GCF_000517525.1 Limulus polyphemus | reverse complement strand
AGATAATCGTTTGTTTTTAATTATACACAAAGCTACACAAGGACTATCTGTGCTCTGCCCACCAAGGGTATCGAAACCCGGAGTCTAGTGTTGTAAGTCCGCAGACATACCGCTGTGCCACTGGGGGGCACGCGACAGAAAAAAAAGAATATTATTTTGAAAAGCTCCCTAGCTGAATTATGGAAAAATCCGTTATAAAAACCAAAACAATTTTTATGAAGTTTAAATTTGCAGACCTGTGTAATCCAAAGAACCCAATAGTACTGGTTCTAACTATCTTAATCCAGTTAATGACGAGTGGTATTGTGGTGCAAGTACTTCCTTGACTATTCATGATGAATCAGAAAACTGTGAACAGGCATTAGGACTGCAGATAAACTGCTTTGAAGCTCAGCAATGATGCCGTCATCGACCTCCAATTTAAAAAGGGTTTGAAATATATTTATTCAGCTATTAGAATGGCCTTACGACAATAGATTATACACGCTTGTGTATGACCCGAAGACGAAAAAACATAGCATCTTTTAATTTCCAGATATAGAGTGGAGTTATGTGATGACTTTGCAAAACGAGTAACATAATATCCACAACAGCTAGGATGATGGAAGAATTTTACAAAGGGATTGAAAACCCAAAAAGGGCTTAGTAAACCTTGTTTTTCAAGCTATGAGGGGTGGATTTCTTGGAGGATATTTTTATTCAATATCAAATAAGAACCGGTGGCCTTTCATAAATAGGACAACTGATATGACTAGAGAAACCACCAGTGAACTAACAGCTGGAATGTCTGATAGTGATAGCTCAAGCCTTTAATACATCTGAAAAAAGTTGAGAGGTCTTACAGTCCTTTCTTTCCAAACACTCAGATAAAAGAACTTAGTGAACGAGGATAATTGTTTAATTGAGAAATATCCTGAGAAGTTTTGTATGTATGTGCATGTGATTTTTAATTGTGTATGCACATGTTTTCAAAGTGTACTGTGACTGTGGTTGTACCCTAAATAACATAAGATATAATTAGGTATATCTTAAATAACAACAGGGAGTTCCTTCCCATCAGATTTTACCAATGTTTATTCTCGTATATCGCCAAGTGAAGTTGGTACATAAATGACAATATAATAATGGATAGCGTGACCAAATTAGACACTCAACGTTTCGCTTTACAGTTTCTTCAAGAGCGTTCACTAAAACACAAACCGAAACATACAGTAAAAAAACTTCAAAATAAATGTTCTTTACTACTTCATACTGCGGTTGTCACTAGTTGGTCTTGGAATAATATTTGCTAATGAAAAGGACAGGGAATAGTTCAAGATGACTTCCTCGCACTAAAATGGTGAATTCTAGTGGACTAAACCTAAAATGGTTACTCTTGGCAACACTGATAAAGTTGAATTTTTCATAACTCTTACATGTTGATGCAGTTAATGTCGTTTACTATTAGAGATTTGAAACTGTGCATATACTATATTTCACATGTGATATTCGTTATGTATACGAAGGGACATTCCTTAGATAATAACAAAGTTTTAATAGGATAACGATTAGAATGAAAATAAGACTGCTCTTTGTTTCTTGTTGTCAAAGTAAAACTGATGTTATAGTTTTTATTACATCATAGGAAAACATGACAGTATCCATTGTTTTCAAGAGTGTTGATGAAGTCCACTTTCAGTTTTCTATAACTGAAGTATTTTCACTTACTTAAGACAACGCTTCTATCACACAACGAAGTATTTTCACTTATTTAAGACAACTCTCCTATCACACAATGAAGTATTTTCACTTACTTAAGACAACGCTTCTATCACACAATGGAGTATTTTTATTTACTTAAAACAACGCTTCTATCACACAATGAAATATTTTCACTTACTTAAGACAACTCTCCTATCACACAATGGAGTATTTTCACTTACTTAAGACAACTCTTCTATCACACAATGGAGTATTTTTATTTACTTAAAACAACGCTTCTTTCACACAATCAAGTATTTTCATTTACTTAAAACAACTCTTCTATCACACAAGATAAAAACAAGGAGTATCCATTAATATGTTGGAATAAAGTAAATTTATTTGATGTGATATGTTATCATTTTGACAATTTTTACTGAATGTTTCTCAATCTTTTCTCCACAGCTTAAGTTTTTAAATATATTAGTTGTTAATTATTGCAAAATTTGAAGCATGTAAGTTCCCAGGTGCAACACTATTTAGCTACATCAACCTGCGTTACTTTTCTTGCAATATAAATTAGTGTTGGGAATTTAGCCTGTACAGATTGGCCACCTAAGGTCAAAAGGTATAGGCCAGCACTTATATAGCTCTTGCTTTCAGTTATTCTCCTCTTCAACAGAGGACCCAGGGCTCTGGTATGGCAACCAAACACTTTTAACATGAGATGATAATAAACTAGATGATGACAGTTGCTTCTGTATAAATAACAGCCCTGCCTGTAACATGGAAATCTCATTGTTCTTAGCTCAGGAAGCGTGAATTGATTGGTCAATTCACAAGTTCTAAAGCCTTCAGTATGAGTGTATGAGTACCATTACTAAAAAATGATTTAAATTCACTGATATTTTATTACATTACTTCCTTTCTATAAGATTTTCCCAACAAAATAATAGGTTGACTCAACCAGATTATAAAGTTTAATCCAATGTTAGAGGTAAAATTGTTATAGCATTTTCAACCGGGATTTGTGCTGTAAAATGCAATTTGTTTATCGCTATGATAATCTTGCCATTTGAACATTATACTACTTGACCAACCGCCGTATTAGAATATAACTTTGTCATATTGAGCACTGGAGAGTTTGATGATCTTATGTTATCCATGACTTCTAGAAACTCTGGCTACAAAGAAAAGACTCTAGCTAATGGACATGGACATTCCATCCACGTATACCATTGATCACACCCCAGTTTTTGTAGTAGTACACTCATACTTACAACTCCAACCTGTTATTTCAATGGCTTCCACAACATTGGCGCCAGTGACCTTGATTATCAAAATACAAACCGTATAGAAAGGAAGCGAAAAAGAATCAAAATTAAAACATAAAGACAAAATTCATTCACATATCTGGTGGAATTATAAAATTTAAAACCAAGACAGAAATGTCCGGGACAAAGTCAAAGTGGTACCAATTCAACATCAGCAACCATGGCAAAAAAACAAACAAACAAGTAGCTCGTCACCACTTCCATCTTGTGACACCATAAGACTTGACAAGATAGCAATACTGCTGTAAATCCCAGCTCTTGTGACCTGCTACTGTCTTAACTGAATATATATGTGCAATAGTATATATATATATATATATACATACCTTCATATGTTCTATATCGAAGTCTAGAGAAATATAAATATAAAAGCTTAAAAGTACAATTTCAGTTTCTTATCTTTCAAATAATACTTAGATAATAATAATAATTCAAAATAATAACCGAAAATATTTTGTCATTTTTAGAAGCTTTGAAAGTTTATTGTATGCATTATAAAATAAGGAGTTTACTATTCCATTTTGTATGAATGAAAACTCTGAGATTTTTCATATAACATTTGACAGTATATGTTGTATTTTTTACCTTATAAATCATGTTCAATATCCCTTCCTGCTCTGAGACATTTTATTTTATTATTAGTTATGATCTTCCTGATGACCATGATTATGCATTATAGCTCACCTTTACAGTTTTTATTCTAACAAACTTCGGTGAAGGATGGCAACTTCAGTCTTAGACTGGCCATCTTGATAATCTTCTTAAAGCATGGAGGTTAACTCCCAAGATAATATTCAAATTAGCCAAATGCACAAAAGTACATTGGAACTTCATCAGGAGACTTGACAAGCATGAGTTCGAACAGAATGCTATGATTCCAGTTTTGTGACTTTATTTATCACGAAAACAGATGTTAATTTCGCGCTGTAGCTGGAAGCTTGTGAACATTTGATATGTGAGGCTTCATCAGCTTAAAATCCTTGTTCGTTATATTGATAACAGTATTATGAGTTATACCTTGTTTCGTCTGTATGGCTTTTTTAAATTCAAAAGGTCTATTAACCATGTGCATCACTTTGGAAAAGAATATGTTACTTCAGAGTGTGTTTTGTAGCAAATTGCTCTACTAGTTTTCTGCTTTCATGGAGAGAAATAAAAAACTTTCTTTTTTTGGTTCTAAGTCACCTAAATATCTCAGTATATTAATATTATTCCTCAATACGAGAGTGATATATTATTCTAGCCTAAAGTTTATTTATAATAGCATTTACAGGTGAGTTTGCTCGGAATTCACAATTAACAAATATGTATATGCGAAATATTAAATGTAAGGTGTTTTAATTTTCTTTTGCTCATAGCAGAAAACCTATATTTATATATAATATTTGAAGAATATAGAGCATTGATCTATTAATTTATTCTTATAAACTGCTCAGCAGATAAGCTGTTTAAGTTATGTAAAATAAATAAGAAGCCCAATCTATTATTGGATTCACCACTCATCACTGAGTTATACCAGTTTCGGATAATTCCACTGTCCATATACAGGTCAACACTATAAGAAGCCTAGTCTAGATTTTGTGACTTGACCTTGTCTGAGGTTGCTGATGAGGTGTGAGTTTTCCCGAAACCGGTATAAGTCAGTGACAAGTGGAGTATCGAATGATAGATTGGACTTCATATATATATAAGGATGCTAAACAAATTCTCCGTAATTCCATGACTCACACTGGTTGTGACATCCCATTTCATTTACAGACATAAATTGGTCTTATAAAGTGGTTAACCAGGTTATACTGTAAAGTATCTTATAAACTAATAATAAGTTGAACAGGGTAATGTTTTATACATCCTACACTTTGTATTTCTAATGATTCTGTTGTGTGACACCTGAACAGCACGAAACTTGGCGACACTACAATACAGACATGGGAGATTTAATGGACAGGCATGACATGTCACGTCTGAATGATTCGCTAGATAGTCTTTTAAATGGATCTTACTGAGCTGATGAAATTATCAGATAGTACGCTAGCACTCTCTATGTAGAAATGGTACGGGCGATCGTATTAAAGCAATACAAAGTCATCTGGATTTTCTTCTCTGCAAGTTATCAGAAGCTAGATATGAAGAGCTACCTGGTATAGTCGCTCTATCTCCGGTGTATTTGGTGCTTTTCAGTTATCCAGAGTGTTCCGAAGTCGAAAACCGGCGAATATTAAAAACCGAGATTTCTTATTTTTGTTCATCTTTTTCCAACAGGCCTAGCACCTACCTTGTTCTATCAGTAACTAAAATTTTATCGTCATCTGACAGAAAAACAATCTTCACGGTCTTTGTTTACCTATTTTATTG
>NW_013668427.1:69583-86202 GCF_000517525.1 Limulus polyphemus | reverse complement strand
ACGTAACTTGGTGCCTAGTGATATGGGGGATTTGGTATTCTATGAACTCTACCAAGTGTAGAGTGTGTACGTAACTTGGTGCCTAGTGATATGGGGGATTTGGTATTCTATGAACTCTACCAAGTGTAGAGTGTGTACATAACTTGGTGCCTAGTGATATGGGGGATTTGATATTCTATGAACTCTACCAAGTGTAGACTGTGTACGTAACTTGGTGCCTAGTGATATGGGGGATTTGGTATTCTATGAACTCTACCAAGTGTAGAGTGTGTACGTAACTTGGAACAAAACTAGGACTTTGAGTTTCACCGTAGTGATTCTCTGTGTCTCGTCTGTTAACCTTGACGAGTTTTCGTTCCGTGTAGATTTGACTTTTGTGTCCATCTAGAAGAGAGAAAAAAAGAGTTAAAACCTTTGTTCGTGGTTACTTCGTGTTAAATAAAGTGTTATCTCCAAGTAAAAAACAATTGTGTCAGTCACTTGTTTTTCGTATTCGACTCTTACTTACTTTTACTCTGCTTAACAAACCCTACAACATTTCCCTTGATTGTGATTGGACAACTTCTTGTCTTATAGCACGATTGTTTATTTACTTCTAGACAACAATGGTTATTTTTACTGATCTCTTAGATTACTGTTCTTAATTAGCCCATTGTTGTATATCGGTACATTTAAAGCACTCATCATGTTACGCAATTTCGATCGCTCATTGTTTTCCGTAAGAGAACGAATTTCAATTTAAAACAGACAATTCTTCTTCTTCTTTCGTAAACGAGCTTTCTATGAATAGTCACTTCAGGAACAGAATAATTGTCCAATAGCTATCGTATCCTCCTGAATTAGACTTTAATGGCTTTTTAAACTTAAGACTATTTCTTAACATTAAAAGTCAAAAATTTGTAATTTTGATGATTTGCCAAACTATTTTGTTGCTTCTATTTTAAGCGTTTTTCATCGGTATTACCTTGTAAATCATTTAAACTTTCCTAAAGTTTAGTTTGATTAAATAGTACATATTAATCGTTTATAATATCCACGTTTTGTTAGTTTTTTCTTCTTCTGTCAAATTCTAATGAGAGTTCAAAATATAGATTTTTTTTTCAGTGTGTGCTTTTCTTAATTGTAATAAAAACATGTTAACATACACAAAATAAATAACATAATTTATCTTTTTTTTTTGCAAACATGATCATACACACAAATACATATTTAAAATGTTGCTTCTGTTATTAAGCATGTAAAATAAAAGCATATAAAATAAAAATGACAAAAATAACAACGTCAAAATTGCCGATAAAGACTTTCTGATTCCAATATTAACCAAAAATATTTTAAAATATAAACGTATTTTCATCTTTTGCTAGTATATCACGATGAGCCAGTAACAGAGTGTATTGTGACTTTGAGTTTGCGACATGCTTTATTTACTATACAAAGGAAACTGTTTATCAAAGAAAAACAATCTTCACACACACATACCTCAAGAGATTTACTAGACTAGAACATACCATTATCTACCAAACATCATAGTGTTTAATAAAGAAGATCTTATTTATTTTATAATCCTATTTTATATTGCCTACAACGTTTAATACTGACAGTTGGACGCCAATGAAATGGAAAACTGAGATTTTTTACGATCTAATATCTTTTCTTCCTATGTATGATAAAAGAACTTTTGATCATTCGGTGATTATTTCATTACGAAAATAAAAAACTGTTTTTCTACTTTTTATAATTGTAACACTAACACTCTAAGCCCTGAATAAATCTCAACCTTAAGAGAACTGTACTAAATAAAGATATTCATGTTACACCGAATTGTCATCGTCATTCTTAACAAGAACGATTACCTGAGCAAAATGCGAGTTATTCTTGACGATTCTACCAAATATAAAATCCTTAGCAATGACTCTTTATCGCTTACCATCCAACGTGAGGAAAAAATCCAAAGATATCTGAGAGAACTTAAATAAAAATATCCGAAAATGTTGCCGCCTCATTGTATCCGACAGGCTCCTGCAAATGTTGCCGCCTCATTGTATCCGACAGGCTCCTGCAAATGTTGCCGCCTCATTGTATCCGACAGGCTCCTGCCTTGGTATTTTATATGATCTTTCTAAAATTCACAAAGGAGACACCGACCAATTCTTTCAGTTTCAGACACACATGCTTACAAAGTTGCGAGATTCCTATACTACAGCTACTCACTACTAATGAATTCATTCGCTGTTTCTGATTCTTTCCAGTTTGCACGTGAACTACCTCCCCCCTCCAAAAACCACTTGATGACCAGCTTTGATATTACCTCCCTCTTTACCAATATACCTCTAAATGAAACTATTAATATTTGTATATCTGAACTTTCACGTAATAACATTTCGCTGAATGGCTTTACTGAACCTCAAATTAAGACAATGTTGGATCTTAACCAA
This sequence comes from Limulus polyphemus, assembly GCF_000517525.1. NCBI lineage: Eukaryota > Metazoa > Arthropoda > Merostomata > Xiphosura > Limulidae > Limulus > Limulus polyphemus. The sequence goes on along the minus strand of NW_013668427.1, from coordinate 83,767 downwards.
AAATCCAATTTTCCAGTTCAACAACACCCTCTTTGAACAAATAGATGGCTCCCCGTTGGGTCCAACGTTAGCTAATATATTTCTCCCGTATCACGAACAGAAATGTCTCTACACCTGCCCTACTGACTTCAGACCTATCCTTTACAGAAAGTTTGTAGATGACACTTTTAATATTTTTCACAATAAGGATCACTGCCTTAGAATACCTAAACTCACAACATCCTTCCGTTAAGTTCATTTGCAAGGTTGAAAATAATAATAATTTACATTTCTTAGACATCCTCATTAACCGTAACACTAGTGGATTTTGTATATTCACATACAGAAAAAAAATACGTTTATTGGACTCTTTGTCAAATTTGACAGCTTTATCCCGCTCACGTACAAAACAAAATCTTGTAACATGCTTATTAAACAGAACTTATAACCCGTGTTCTAAGTACCTTAATTTACACTCAGAAATGTCTCTCACACAGAATACTCTAAAATGTAACAGCTACCCACAACATTTTAAACAAAAAATTACTAATACCTTTCAAACTAAAAAACTAACAAATCCACCAGGATTACCAACTGTACCCAAACTTACTATATGTTCTTCTCTTCCATACATTGATAAACAAAATTTAATTCAAAAAGTCAGATTAAGCACGTAATTAATCGTTACTACCCCCCAATAATTTTTACGTATTATAGACCTTCTCCCCATTTCCCTTTGTTCTTGGCTTGTATATCTTTAGTCTTTATACGTGTAGAGACTGTGAAACCTTCTATATTGGCAAAACCGAGCGCCATCTACTAGTTAGAGCCAATGAACATACGATAATTTTCATGAAAAAATAAATAAATGAGTAACACCTATGCTTCCTCTACACGTCAAAATAGTGAAGAAACAGGACACGAACTTAACTTATCAAATTTCAACATCCTTTGCAAGGCCAACACTGATCTGTAATTACTAATTAAAGAAACCCTCCACATCAAACAGCTTTCACTAAAATTGAATAACATCTAGTCTTCTTTTAAATTGCACATTTATTAATATATATACTAGGGATGCACGGGTAGTAAAATTTGGCCGAATACCGAAATCTGGGTACCCAGTCATTAAGCTTCTGGCGGGGCCGGGTGTCAACCGCGACTGGGTTATCCCCTCGCTCCCCCCCCAAAAAAAAATTAATAAAAAACACGAAAACCTACAGAAAAATTACAAACAAAAACAAAATTGACGTTTATACATGTAACCGAATAATCACCAGCAGAATATTCAAGTTTTACTTTCAACTTTTAATACCTAGCCCCGACTTCTCAAACCCTTACCCCTATTTTTCTTAAAAACCCACCTTCCCTATCGTTCTCTGAATCCCCGACTTTCGGCGGGCGGTCAGTCTTTGTTGCCTGAAACACGTTTTTTTAACTAAACCAGTTATTAACTGTAACTTTCAGTACCGCGTTAGTTACCACAAAGATTAGGGCTTAGGTGCCATTTTCAATTATCCAGATTCGGCTGTTTTTAACTTCAACACTCGGCCGAGTATTACCGGGTAGCCCAATACTCGGCCGAGGCCGAATATCTGGCCGGTTAACCTGTGCATCCCTAATATACAGTATTTTTGTTTGTTACGCTATCACTTTCTATGTGTTTTAGCTTTGATTAAATTATCGTTATTGCAGCAATGTATTTTAGCTATTTACGATATTTTATTTTGCTTTAGATACAGAAGATGGAATCTGTAGAATTCCGAAACGTTTATCTGCGTCCACTTCTGTTATGAATAAACAACGTTGTCGTGAAGCTTCGTTTTCTTCTGAACACATTGTTTTCTAATATGTTGATTATTATTTCCATGTATTCGTCACGAAGACCCGTTCTTTCATAGAAATGTTTCAATAAGGTTCAATTTTTGTTTGTATGTTATTAAACGCAAAGCTACACAGTGATCTGAGCTCTACCCACTACAAGTATCGAAACCTGATTTTTTAGCGTTATAACCCGACAAACTTACTCAGTTACCGTAAGATACAACAGAAACATGTAAATAGTTTTGTATCGTTATTTAGAATTTCGAGCTACCTCTATCTCCACAAACCTGTTCCTAATTTCAAAATGATAGACTAGAGAGAACACAGCTTGTTAACTCAACTCTTGTCTGACCGAGTATTGGAATTTCATCACTGTTGTAACATACCCGTGACTCCAAAGTTCGGAGCACGGTTATTTTAGGCAATTCGGGCTCGCTAGGCCACTCCCGACCCTTTGTTAATAAAAGGACAAATATAACCAAAGAAGGTTCTGTTCTGGTAAGGTCACGAATGATTAGGTGATTAGCCGAAAACAATAAAACGCAGTAAAATATTTTGCTTTTACATTTATGGCAAAGCTTCCTAGGATGATGTCCCTAATTTTGGGTTACTGATCAGAATGAAGGTAGACAATCAACAACATCCTATCAACCACCGTTAACGCTAAGATTGACGTTCAGATTTTTAAACCATCCACATTTTAAAGTGCAAAGAATATTTTGTGGTATCGCGCTGATTCGAAACCGGCTTGTCAGATTCAGACTCCAGAACTCTACCACAGAGCCAATCCACAGTAACGTCCTACATAAACAGCTCGTATCTTAAATCTCAATGAAAGGTCACAGTAGTTCATAACACGTTTATTAGTAGAAATATCGGTGCTCAATACTTGAATAAACTGTAATAACAATCCTTCAAACTGTAACAACAGTCTTAATGTTGTTCAATATGAAACATAACACTTCTTGAAATACATAGAGAAATGTACATATTAAGCTTCAGAACCTGTAAGTATATAAGGTCATAAATAATTTTAGGTATTTATGATTGGGATTCGTATGTGAGCGGTTACAGCCTCCGAGCTTCATACGAACCTACTTAAACATTTGGTCTTTTAAATGGGCTTAATTAGTTGGTTTCCGTTATCAATTTGGTATTTATGTAATTAAACAGACGTGGTACAGAACACTAAAAGATGAAACTTAATTCTATCCCGCAAGTCAATCTTTCTGGTTCAGCAGTTTGTGTCAAACCGGGGATAAGTTGTTGATGCCAGTGTAATTCAAGCATCACAGATAAGAACAGTTTCTAGCGTCTTTGGTTGACGTAAATTATGAATATAGCACGTTATATGAAGCCGTCTTGGTAGAGTTAAGAGTTCTAGAGAGCCGTGTAACCAGAGACGAGAAGAAAGTTTCGCTGATCAACTGTCGTGCATGTTGCTTATCCACGATCACATTTGTCACAGTTGACAATGTAACATCGTCCGCAAGCAGAGATCTCAGATCGCTAAAAGCCTAGTCATACTTGTGGATGATTAATGAGACCTTCAAACACAGCGAGTTAGTAACGTAATCAGGTTGAGAAGTAACCAAGAGGAAATACGGGATCTATGTAAACACGGGTCTCGTATATAAAACTAAATTGATTACTTATAAATCTAATTTCGTGCTGCATTTCTAAGTCTCCTCCTAACAACATACGAATAAGACATGGTCTTATTTTTATTCTTTTCTTTTCAGCAGACACATCATAGAATAAAAAAAGAGAATTATGGAGAAAAAAAGTATCCTTTGAATTATGAATTATAATAGTTGTATCACTTTAAACAATGAAGCCATTAAACATTACTGTGAATCCCATACTGTAAACTATTATCAACAAATATTATCTAAGTACCAATATATCTGTATCTACATTATTCAGCCACGCAAACAGCTAAAACATCTCTCCTGGTTTAATACAAGACTTAAGAATCTATAATGTGTCACTCCTAGACACAAGATAAAGAAATTAAGAATATCTTTGTTTTTTCGAGAAATTACCATACCAGATATCGTTAAATAAAATGTCTATCTAATAGCAAAGAAAAACTTCCAAAAATATAATTGCAAAACAAGTACAACAGTTGCTATGTTTCTACTAAAACACGAAAACTGAGTCCTTCAAGAAAAGCTAGTGAAAAATATCTTTAAAGTCACTTCGAAATCCCTTAATAATACGTTTGGCTGACCTTTGACGTCAGATCTGCCAAGATGGTGATTCCAAGTGAGGCGCCATAGTTTAAAAGAGGGTATCCGTTTTTATAAGTATTATTAACAAGAAGTAAATTTTAAAAAATCATAATTCTAGTGTAAACGATGTTATCATTACCCCTTGAAGTTAGTTTTCTTAGAGAAATGTGGTGTTCCTTTGAAAAGCTTGAGTACAGAGTGAAACAGGAATTACCATTTAAATAACAGATATTACAGTTCGAATATCATTCTCTTTAGAACTTGGTTACAAATACAACCTTTCCATGTTTACTGAAACATTGCATTAAAAAAACAAGTAAAAAAAAATTTTCAAAAACATAAAGGAAGTAAATGTACGGATGGCTAATATCAATCCTTCAAAAACAACCCAAACAAGGTGGTAGGGATGACATTTGCATCATCCATACATAATAGCACAGGAAAGAATTAACATATTGCAATATATATAACTATTCAATCACAATTGAGTTTGTTTTATCCTATTTTTGTCTGTTAGCATTCTATTAAACTGTGTACCTGTGGTATTATGTAGAGATGGTGCAAATGTCATCCCTACTATCTTGTTTGTATTGTTTTTGAAGGATTGATTTTAGACATCCCTACATTTACTTCCTTTTTTGAATTTGTTTTCTTTACTTGCGTCATTGAGAATTTGCGAATGGAGATTGGAAGTGCTTTAGACTTTACCGTTAAAGCTTATGAATGTTCCAGCCTTAGTTTGGAATGTAATGCATTATTTAAGACATTTATGACAGTGAGTTCGTTCTCTGATAGTAAAATTTGTTTAAAAGTACCATACTAGTAATTACAGGGCACGGTTAATCGTGTGTTAGAGAGCCCTCCAGTGGCTCAGCGGTAAGGCTAAGGGCTTATAACGCTAAAAATATGGTTTCGATAATCGTGTTGGACACAGCACAGATAGCCCATTGTGCAGATTTGCGGCTTTATGAATGCGTATATAATTATTTGTCTGAAAATATTCTGAAGTCGACCAAAACATTTCTACAAAAATTTCACAAAGATGTGGTAAATTTTCACGCCCGTTTTGATCGTCTGTATCTTGTTTAATTTAAAGTAGGTGAAAAGGCTATGAATGCTTTCCTTTATTTGGAAACGTCGGTAATGTCGTAGAAAGATTCATTCTAAGCGTTATGATCGAGATATGGGCGTTTTAGCCGTCCCTGAATGTAGGCGTCAACAAGTATTCCCTGTCTAATTGTATAAAAGAACTACTTGGAAATTCTTAATATTTACTAGCTTCTTCAATACTCGTATTCAAGCATGGTTACCACTATCTACTCTCTTGATACAGTACTCGATGATGCATCATTAATAAACACCAAACTGCATTGTACTTAGAACATACTTACTAAATAGTATTTAGTTTCGGCTCTCAGTTTGATTTAGTTTTTCTAAGATTGTTTATTTTATGAAATTTCCAAAATTTTGTTGTGAGACACTGTTTTGAAATACATTAAAATTATTTCTTTTGTTTTAGAACTTAAGTTTGTTAATGTTGATCAGAAAGTCCTATTTTATGTGTTCGATCAGTTTCAAACTTACTGATATTAATTAACTTATTTATTTTGATACTTTATTTTGTCTATCACTAACTGAGAAGACTTGGAGTTTTCAATTCTGACATTTACCATAGGTTTAAATCACTGACTGTTTTGTTTCAAAATCATTGAAAATGTGGTTGAAGATAGCCTGATGGAAAATTAAGGATGACTTACTCATTACTGAATTGGAAGTCCACAGTGCATTCCTAGCAATGCCATAGAAAACCAAGAACACTTTGCTAATAGCCATGATGGAAAGTCCACTGCCACCAGAAGAGGTAGTATGTTGACTTACGCAATTGAAGCTAAAAAATATAGAAGATCCAATGCCAGTAAATGCTATAATAGTGGCCCTTGAAATTAAGTAACTGAATGGAAGAAAGTATTCCAAGAAAGAAACCAAAGCAATCATGTTTATTGAAATGATGTATTACAACAACTTCTCATCAAACGGACATACTTTGGCACTTGAGGGAAATCCACAAGACTGATGACACGAAAGTTATTTCTTTAGAAAAATATCAAATCACATGTCCAGCAACATCAGAATGCCATCTGTTTTGAGGACTTAGTGTTTAGTGTGCCAAAAATAACTGTTCTTGGAATGGATTAGAGACAATCAAAAGGTGGAGAAAGCACTGTGAGGCCCAGGAATCATTATCACTAGAAACATGCGCCATGATACAAAAAGGGGTGGCAAGATATGGGGAGAGATCGTCTAATGATCTCCATCGCATCCAAGAGGGAACAATTAATTAAAGAAAAAAATGTTAGACTTCAAGAGGTTGTACAGTGAATTTGAGGCGTATGGAGGACTAGAAAGGCTTTCTATGAAATCAATGCTGAAAGACAGCTGTCATCGAAGAATATATATCTTTTATCTCTCTAGGATTTACACTGTAGAAGTTGCTTTGCAATATATATATATAATCATTTGGTATGTTATATACTTCGAAAATACAAGCATCATATTTATCTTGACGTGCGTCATTTCAATTATTTTGGTGTGATATGATTTCTCTTATAAACCGTTTATATATGCGTGCATCCAGTAGCCCAGAATGGTTTGTTTGTTTTTGAATTTCGCACAAAGCTACACGAGGGCTATCTGCGCTAGCCGTCCCTAATTTAGCAGTGTAAGACTAGAGGGAAGGCAGCTAGTCATCACCACCCACCGCCAACTCTTGGACTACTCTTTTACCAACGAATAGTGGGATTAACCGTCACATTATAACGCCCCCACGGCTGAAAGGGCGAGCATGTTTGGTGGGACGGGGATTCGAACTCGCGACCCTGAGATTGCGAGTCGAGCGCCTTATCCACCTGGCCATGCCGGGCCGAGGCCCAGAATGGTACAATTATTCATAAGATACAAAAGTGAAAAGTATTTCACTATTTTAAATTTTCTCTAGCGTATTACAGTGTCATTATTTTGATTTATTCTTTATTCTATGTTTATTGTTATTGTGAGTTCTATCACTTAGACATTTATTAGCAATGTTTGGGTTAATTACATTATTTATATATTATGCTTTAGTTCATTCTTCAGGTAGTATTATTTCATCATTACTTTAACTTACACAAATCTTGGATGTGTATTTTTGCAGTTATTCTCATTCATTTCTAGTAGGCTGCTGGAGTTTATGTGTTTTCTTGCATTGTCTGTTACACTGGCAAGTTTATGGACTTACAGTGCTATAATCAAGGGTTTGATTGCCTTGTTGGGCAGAGTGGAGACAGGCTTTTATGTAGCTTTGGACTAAATCAAGCATAGCGTTAAGACAACAATAACAATGACTCGTTGTTTAAATTTAAATTTTATTTTTAAAGTTCAGCTCTGGAAGACTCTGAATATATGGTGAGATTTGTGTGTGAGGATTTAGTATCATCAAATTTCATCCTTACATTTGTATGTAGATATATTTGTATTATTAGTTTATTTTCTAAACTTCTGTACAGGTTCTTCATGAAGAACCTGTTGACTGGATATTGAAAAGTCGCAAAAATGTACTAATCCTTTTACACAGGGATGATTACATACTGCAACTTTTTTATAACTCTTTAGCTAGCAAGTATGTGTTTCTGAAAAGTTAGCTTGCTCAAGCAGAAACTTGTATAAACTGTCATGCGATGATTTGGATTAAATATGTAGAACAATGTTTGAGGTATATAATCTAAGGCTTGTGGAATACCACACTTGGATATTAATCTGTCTATAAAAGTCTGATCTGTGTATTGGGTCCAACATGACCAAGTGGTTAGAGCGCTGGACTCGCATTCTGCGGGTCGCGGGTTCGAATCCACATCGCACCAAACATGCTCGCCCTTTCAGCCGTGGGGGCGTTATAATGTGACGGTCACTCCCACTATTCGTTGGTAAAAGAGTAGCCCAAGAGTTGGCGGTGGGTGGTGATGACTAGCTGCCTTTCTTTACACTGCTAAATTAGGGACGGCTACCGCAGAGGACCCTCGTGTAGCTTTGCGCGAAATTAAAACAAACAAACAAACAAACAATCCTCTTGCTTTATTAATGCCATTTATGGTATGTAAAACTTACAATATGTCTTTACCCCTTATATAAATGTTTAAAATGTTCAGTATACTTTAAGCTGACATTAATGTCGAAAGTTGGTCAAGAGAACCACTAAATTTATCTCATCTTAGTTCTTCGCGAGACTGAATAGGTCATGAAGGACGTGTGTTCCCAGTTAGGAAAGATTACTGTAGCGTAAGATATGCTATAGATAACAACAGTTGTTTTTTTTATGGTAAACCGGGTGATGATCGAAAGGCACGACACCTCTTGTTGACTCGAGGATGGCTTTCAGTCACGAAGATGGCACTGCACCTAGTGAAAGAGAGAGAAGGTTGTATATAATATTATGTTTTATATCTTTTAAGACAGCTTTAGAGACAGGTTTTAAATTCCAGATGTTTTAAGATATGTTCTGTTCTCAGAGATTTTACAGGGAGAACTTAATTTTTTCTTCTAATGTTAACATTTGAAGATTAATTTAAACATTTGAGAGAAACTTTCTCACTTTCTCTCTCTCTATTGTTTAACAAAGCACACATAGACCACTTGGCTGTGTTTAATTATTTTAACGTTTTATTTCAATAGGCACATCCGGATGCAGCTTCACGTTACTTGAAAAATGATAATGTACTGTCAGTATTTCGTTCATTTCCCTCTAATCTGGAAAATGTGAAATCGAAGAGGAATTCTCCAGTATAGCTTGAAGTGGTATATTATGTTTCTTGTTAGTGAAAATTTAATGCTTAGCGTAGAAACTTCAGTGATTGACTACTTTAAGTGCAATATGTATCATTTTTCAAATTTGCTAACTTTTATGGAGTTTTAATTGCATTAACGATTACAAAGAAAAATTCTACTATATTTTGAATGTTTAGCTTTCAAAATAGAGTTCCATTTAAGTGTTCATATTGTTTTAACATTGGAGCAAATTGTTATCTTCAGTAATAGACTATAAAACCAAGTATATCATTACTTACAGGTAATCAATACTTGAAAACATGCTAAAGTTTCTTCCGAGAAGTCATGTTCAAGCACAAGCAATTAAGATAATGCTCAACAACACCCTTTGGATCCTTCAGTAACTTATTTCCCTAAAAACGATTCATTCGAAAGCTAATGAGAGAATGCTTCAGAAAGCGAGTTAAGAAAATATTTAACGTGGAAGAACTTATGAAAAACATCACAGAGCAATGTTTAAATGAAAGTGGACGTGAAGCCATCAGAAATGCTTTTCCTAATTTCGCGCGGATTTTGATACAAGATACTCTAATAAATAAAGAAGTGAAAGTATATGTTAGACATTAATTACAAGAGGTGAAAGAGCTGTCTATTTCTAAAAAATCTTACAGATTTCTATGGCTGATGTTTGCGCCATCTTAGCCTTCACAACTACATGCGTAGGAGTACTTTTATGAGGGGAATGTTGTGTTTGAAAGCTTAGAAAAGGAACTAATAGCGAAACATATATTAAAGATGGTACCTTACTAGTTGATTCTATAGCTTTGTAACTGAAAACTGGACGGAATATTAGGGATATTGCCAGAGAAAAATACTATGGTTTTATATATTATGGTGTAGTTGTGCCTGAACAAATTTATAAGTCTTTATAATTGTTAGTTTGATAGGTAATTGTGAAACACGTATTGCTTGCTTCTTTGTTTATTAAATAGATAATAAGGTTTTAAGTCAACTTGTTAGAATATCGCTAAATTTATTGATGCTTGTGATGGAATTTCAGGAAATATTTCCATGCTAAAAAAAAGATGGGTTATAAGCTTGGAAATTATGTGAGAGATATCTATGGGTCATTTCTTCATCCTTAGAAAGGGATATAACATTTATGGAATGTTAGATGCGTGTTATTTTATATGAGATCGGAATGCCACTAAAACAATGGCAAATATTAGTTGTTTCTGTACTGCAGATGTTACACCAGAATTTCTTCAAAGAAGAAAAACGTTTGTTTTGGGATTTATTTTGAAACTCAAGCCGATTTCAAATAGCTGTGTCCAACTTCTGATTATATCTGTTTTCCTCTTAAAATTTGTTTTGACGTTAAAAAAAAACTTCTCAAAATCACCTAGAACTTTTCCTATAGTAAAGGTCAGGGAGGATAGAATAATCATCTCACTTGTCTAAACTCAGCAGTTCATTTATGCTTTGCACAAAATTCTATCTCTATATAAGCCTCTTGCCAGTTGTGTAACTTTCCAAGGATGCACCATGTCGTATTATTGCTTTGAATTCTAAGACTTCTGTACTGATGTAGTTGACGTAGATATTGATGAAAATGAGGTATACTTTTCAGCTTTCTGGATAATATTACTGTGTCTGAGTTTTAGTTATCACTATTGTATCACATGATTTGTTTCATCTCTCTTCATCTCATACCCTTTATGTATCCTATTACTGTATTAACCCAGCTAAAAATGTTTGATTATACACATGGTTATTTGCCTCTTACATTAACTGCTATGTTTTACATATAGATCTAACAATGGAGGGCTGATTGTGTCTTCTGTCGTGGTTGTTAGGACAGTTACTGTCACGGAGAAGGGGTCAACGAAATAATATCAATGCAAATCCTTTCCCTCTTAACAAAAAATGCCATTCAAGTTTGTAAATATTTAGTAAGTAAATCCATAATTTTTCTTAACATCTCGGAGTATGATATTTTGGAAGAACCCGGAGAAGACACAAGAGCGGCAGCTGATTCAAAACGTTAAGGTGAAGCTCCTAACTTATGAGAAATAGTATACAATAGAGAGGGATTTGTTTGTAGGTGAGGAAATATTCAGCAGAATCTATTTGCCTCCGCCACCGAAGGCAGACGGAGGTTATGTCCCCCCTCTCCCCGTATGTGTTTGCAAGCAAGATTTCTCTCGAACGGCTGAACGGATCTGGACGAAAGTTGGTATGTACATTTGGACTACGACCCAACTTACAAGTGGTTATTTTGGGGGAGAGTCAAAGTCATAGCAAAGTCATGAAAATAGTTTGAAAAAATCGGTCCCCATGTTAACAGATTGGAATTTTTTTTATTTTCGTGACCTGCTGTAAACCTGACCGTCCAAAAACTAATCACTTCTAAGTTGGGTCATAGTCCGAATGTATACCAACTTTCGTCCAAATTCATTCAGTCGTTTTTGAGAAATCTTGCTGACAAACATAAACATACAAGGGTGAAAACATAACCTCTGTCCACCTTCGGTGGCGGAAGCAATGATCGCATTTTGATGAAATATGGTGGACATAGGTACAATATAATTTCTCATTGTTCTACCCAAAATGGTGCGTGTCGTTGATAACAACGAAAACATTTTCGTACTTTTTGTGAGCCGAATATGATCAACGCTGCGTGGTAGAGGTATGCACTCTACTGAGTGCTCCTCTAATTAAAACGGTTTTGTTGAAACATGTATAAATAAAATATACATGAGCACTTTTAACAGTTTAGAGGGTTCCTAAATTCGTCACATATGATTGACAATATTCTGGCACATAGGGATAGTATTTTTTGCATAGTGTACCTAGCTATTGTGACGCATAGCTAAAAGAACATGTGCCATTGTTTTGTTTATTTTGTTTCGAACATTTAAAATTATGCAATTTTGATACATTTTTACTAACTAAAGTTGTTTGTAGTGACAACACATGACTATTTCAGTGTTCTTATCTGCAAACATTATAATCGTCTTTTTTATGTTTGTTTGTCTTTTCTTATTATGATTATAGCTAAATTAGACCGTTTTCACAAATGTATTCCATGTTTCTCAATTTAAGAATTGTATATTATTTCATTTGTCCTTGTTTCGTGTTATTTTTTAATAACTCGCAAATTTTTATAACTTTTATACAAGATTACTGTTTAATGTGCAGAAGGTTTTTAAGAATACCAAATATTTTGTAGCACTACTGAAATTAATTTTTGTTTCTGTGGTTACTTTTATTTCATGTAAGCTACCCATACATAAACATCCAAATATACTTGAAATTCATTTCAAGTTTCCAAGAGAAAACAGTTTGTCAGGTATATTTGACTTTGATGTCTGTATATTTTACTGACAAATTCCTACGCGGGGCTATTAAATATTTGTTATTTACTATTATAATACAAAGGATAATTTAAAATAATGTTTTGTAGAATTAAAATTCTTAATTTCAATTAATGTGAACGATAAATCAAATATTGTAAACTAGATATGTATCAAAAGGTCATGCCCCGAGATGGCACAGCAGTATGTTTGAGAGCTTACCATGCTATAAACCTTATCTGAAGACAATACGTCCAATTGATCCTTGTTATACAAACGGTAAATATGTCATAGATTGTGTCTTAACACTGACAGATTTCCTGCTTCTCTGAATATTATTGTTCACCATTTCAAATAATTATGTCGTTGTTCTGATATCTTGACATCAGACCTATGCTATTTATCTATAAATTTATATTTCAAATCAATATTACCTTGTGAAAATCTTGAAAGGTTGAGCTGTAACATACTCAAATGTGTCTCGTACGCACAATGTGTAATTATTCTTGTATAGAGGCGATGCAACCGCTAAGATGGCGGTAGCACAGACAAAGACAGCTTACTTACGGGCAGTGGTTAGTAGTTTCTCCCGTTACTGTATATACAACTCAATAATTCGGACAAGAAAATGCTCCATATCTAGCATCCTTTCTTTCAGTTGGGACATGATATTTAAAATTCAAAGATATTTTAAGTTTCCTAAAATGATATGTACGGATCCAAATCTAAATGTGCACAGCTTTTCTTCATCTTGCATATACGAATGTTATACATGTAGTTTTTATAAAACCATATTTTTTATTCCTTGAAGCATTGGAAAATAGTGTAAAATGCCTCAAAATGCCGCAAATGATTCATGCTGATATAGAGAGTGATATTTTTGTGTTTGCTCTGAGTTAGAAGAATAAGATATGTAGTAATTGCAAACTAAAACCTTCTTCTTCTTGACATAGATTTTTCCTCAAGCCAACTTTAACCTAACTTAAATTTAAAAAGTTACAGCATGACCCGGTAAAATCGAAGTCCTCTGTAATAGTGGGCGCGAACATCACAGAACAGCACTGGACAAGTTTGTTTTGTTTTTTTAGTTTCGCACAAAGCTACACGAGGGCTGTCTGCGCTAGCCGTCCCTAAGGGGAAGGCAGCTAGTCATCACCACCCACCACTCTCTTACCAACGAATAGTATGATTGACCGTCACATTATAACGCCCCCACGGATGAAAGGGCGAGCATGTTTGGTGTGACGGGATTGCGAGTCGAGCGCTCTAACCACCTGGCCATGCCGGGCACACTGGACAACGAACATTATAGTACACAAGACGAACCATTTCTATCCAAGACCTACATCCACTCTATCACACACATATCTTTAGCTAAAATAAGTAACATACCAAAAAAAATAAATGAAAATAATGAACCTCTTACAATACGTGAAATAAAATAAACAATACATAGACAAATTATAGTTTTAAAAATTAAATACATACAGGTAAAACACACATACACAGATAAATCAATCTTTTACTCACATTGTATCCAAATAAAACATTTCAGAACAAATTCCTTTAATATTCAAGCAAACTCAAGATTTAAATATTGTTCACATAAAAAAAACATAATAATTATAATCATTAAAAAAAATAAGAGCACAAATAGGAACGAAATAAAAAAAACGGGAAGCATATAATAAAAACTGGGAAACACATAAATGCTAATCTTGTGAAAAGAACAAAACAACAAAATTAAAAACTAGAAACTGCTAACTAAAATAAGTTAAGCCAAATTAAACCAGATAAGATATTCATGATAAACATAAAAAGGATAAAACCCTATACTAAAATTACATAAAAAATCTAAATTACGACAACCGTTTGAAATATGTTTGTTTGTTTTGTTTGTTTGTTTGTTTTGGAATTTCGCGCAAAGCTACACGAGGGCTATCTGCGCTAGCCGTCCCTAATTTAGCAGTGTAAGACTAGAGGGAAGGCAGCTA